>NC_141873.1:455797860-456100890 GCF_056163025.1 Triticum urartu
CGCAGAATAACAGGGGGTGTGGGTGAGTAGAGGGATGGTCTGGCCAGTGGTGGGAGTAGTAGGGGCGCTGATGCCTCTGCGGTATCACAGCCGGCCACGGGAGGCAGGAGCACGCGGCACGATCGGCGCTGGTTTGGGCGGCTGGAGCAAGAAGACCAGAGGTTGAAGAAGCACTACAGCCGTTGGATGAACATCGTACGGTAATAGGAGCTAGAATCGTTCATATTGACTAAGTTGACAAAGCCCTCCGTCCCCGTCAACTTGGTAGGCCCACAAGTCAGCCTCCCACTATGCTGGGTTCCAGCTGGTAGGGGGAATATTCATTTTTTGTGCGTAATAAGGAGGCCCTTCCTTGCGTGCGAAGATAGTTGGTGGGTCCGACATGTCAGCGGGGGGCATGTTATTTTCGCAAAATACAGAGGCCCTTCCGGTGGGTCCCAGATGTCAGGTGGAGGAATCATTATTTTGCGCGTAATAAGGAGGCATTTCCTTGTGTACGGCCGTGGACCCAGCTGTCAGCCTCTCCACGCACAGTCTACTTCCGATGGTGTCGTTCCTTGACCACATTGACCACGTCGCGCTGAGCGCATCCAAGGTGGTGGACGATGGCGAGGCCCCGGACAGCAACGAGCCGGAGATGGGAAGACGCGGGAGTAGAGTCGCAGACGGAGAGGTGTATGAGGGTTAACTGGTTCTAGTGCGGTGTGGTTCGGCAGTCGGTGGAGAAGAACAGGAGGTGTGGAGGGGTGGAGGGATGGCCTGGCCAACGGTGGAGTAGCGCTTCATAGCGAAGCGTGCTAAGCAGAGCTGCTAGCAGCAGGAGGTGGGAGGTGGTCCCAGCGGCGCTGGAGCAAGAAGACGAGAGATTGAAGATGGATGCCGGTCGTTGGATGTAAATCCAATGGCTAACATGTCAGAATCATTTTTTGACTAAATTGACAACGACTTGTGTTGGAAAAATCGACCTATTGGCCCACATTTCAGCCTCCAGAAATGTGGCACATATTCAACCCATTTTTTAGAATTTACAGTCTTTTTTTTGGCGCGGTAGAATTTACAGTCAATTTGATCTTTTTTTTGAATTACAGCCATTAGCTGGCTGGGTGAACAAATAGTGTAGCGTCCATGCGGCGCATTTATTTTATTTCCTAAAAAATTACAGGCCATTTGCACTTTCTCGAAATACACGATTTTGCTGGACTGATTCTAATTATAATCTTGGGTTGGACCAGCAATATTATCAAAAAATAAAAAGGGGCTGAGCATTTCGTTATAAATATATTTAAATAATAAGTGATATTATTACATTCTTCCTTAAATCTTACCAAGCATTTGTACACAATCACTAGGATTTTCGAGCCAAAACAATCCAGGATTTTATTTGTTAAGAAATTATTTTTATAAGTTAATAAGATGTGGGATATTGTTTTCTTACATATGTAAGTATCTGTTAAATATATGATGACAATAAAAATAATATATAATAACATATAATTTTTTTTAGAAAAACAGGGAGCATCTCCCCGGTTCCATTGCTGAGAACGAAACCACAACATATTCTGATACAGCAGCTCAAAGAGCAGTTCGAAAGCAAAGGTAGAAAAGCTACAAACTAGGGGGGTGGATGAACAAGTTCTCTGAATAACACAAATCACCCGAGCGGTGCCAAATGCAGAGCGGATAGAGCACTCAAATGACACAAGGAGGGTCCAACAAAGCCTTCATGGTCTTCAGCCGAGGGGCCGTGTCAGCCTGCGGCGACCAGTAAGCAAGCGGAGACACCGGGCTGGAAGGCGTAGCATGGTGGATGTCCCTCTTTTTCGGCGCCAGGTGCCCATCATCTTCATTAGAGATCTTGAGACGACCCCACGGGTCCATCCCCAAAACAGGTCGAGCCTTGTTCAGCCACAAGTGATTGCCAACGGTTTCTGGAGGGATCTTGTTAGGGTTTCCACGAAGCTCATCAACTTGTCCTTGTCCGATCCGGAGGAGAGAATCGCCCAGTTCCTCACCATGTTCCTGATCAACCTCAAGACCTGTGGAATGGAAACCCATGAGGTGTTACTGAAAATCATAGCATTTCTATATTTCCATAGGCACCAAAGGACAGCTGAGCTAACAGTATTTAAAACTGAGCACTTTTTGGTAGCAATCCAGAATCTGGCGACAGATTCAAAGGATGAGCCAATCTGACTAGAGAAATATTCCTCAATGTGGGCCGAGAGATGTTTAGCAACTATGCATTCAAAAAATAGGTGAGAACAAGAATCTTGTTCCAAGCAGTAAACACAATCAAGGGGTTTGATGATGTGTCTCTTCCGAAGGTTATCCCTAGTCATCAATTTGTTTTTGGAGAGAAGCCAGAGAAATACATGAATTTTAGGGGGGAACTCTCAATTTCCAGACGGCGGGGATAAACACGGGTTGAACCCCTCTAAAGTTGATAACATGATAGAGGGAGCTGGAGGAATACTTCCCCTTATTGTCCAGCTGCCAAATCAGGGCATCCGGCTCGGCAGTAAAGTTAATGCTTTTGGCAATTTCGTCCAACTGGAACCATTGTTCCATGAGTCTATCACTAAAGTTCCTTCTAAAAGAGAGTTTTAGGCATTGACCATCCCAAACTTCATTGACACTTTTGTTAAGCTCATTGCAGATAGAGTAAATAGGCCAAAATTGGGCTGCTAGGGGGATGTGCCAAACCAAGTATCTTCCCAGAACCTAGTTCTGCTCCCATCCCCTATGTTCCATCTGTAGCCAAATTTCACAGCATGCATAATAGATTTTAATCCTCTCCGGAATCTAGAGGTCTTAGGGTTGGAGGAAGGGACAAAAATATTAGGTTTATTTCCTAGGTATTTATGGGCAATAAGAAGCTTCCAGGGTTTCAGGTCTTCCTCATAGAATCTTTTAATCCAAGACACTAGAAGACATATGTTAATTTCTTGGAGGTTAGGTATGCCTAGGCCTCCAAAATCTTTTTTCATAGAGACTAGGGCCCATTAGCAAGGTGTAGCTTCCTATTTCCCTCAAAATCATTCCACAAGCAATGAGACATCTGAGAATTGATGAGGTTCACTGCCCATTTAGGGAACTTGAAGAAGGAGAGGAGATACACTGGAATGCTAGCCAAACAAGCTTGTATGAGGATCAATCTACCTCTATAAGAGAGAAGTTTGCCCCTCCACCCAGCAATCCTTTTAATGATTTTATCCAGAAGGGGTTGGATATCCTCTCTCCTCATTTTATCATAGTGCAGAGGGATACCTAGGTACTTAATGGGGAAGTTACCATTATTACAGACTACAATAGAGAGGAAGTCAGCTAACTCCTGATCATCCATGTTGATAGGGATGAGTTCACTTTTAGAGTAGTTGATTCTCATGCTTGAGACTTGTTCAAAACAGGTTAGAACAGTTTTCAGATTGCTAGCATGTGTGGAGTCATTGTCTAAGAAAAGGATGGTATCATCTGCATATTGAAGGCAGATGATGCCACCAGGGCAGACCTCAGGACAGAGCCCTGCAATCAGACTATGATCAGCAGCTTTGCTCAGCATTTTAGTAAGAACGTCCACTACTAAATTAAACAAAAGGGGGAGAAGGGGTCACCTTGCCTAAGGCCTTTACCAGCAAGGAAAAATCACTTTCACAGTTATTTAACTTGACCCCAATAGGCCCCCCATGAGTAAGTTGCTGGATCCAACTATTCCATTTACCCCCAAAACCTCTAAGCTCTAGGAGTTTCATAAGGAAATCAAGGTCAACTTTATCGAAGGCAGTCTAAACTAGAACTACCATCTAGAGAAAAATTCTCACAAACAGAGCCTTCAGATCTGTTTTGGTGAGGGTAAATAAAGGAAGAGCATTCAATGCCATCATTAAGAGAAGTAACATCTACACCAATCTTAGTAGCAATGGCATTGAAGGAAGGATCATTAAAGTTGGAGAAGAAAGTGTGTTTCATACCCTGGGGTTTTTGCACTTCCAGGTTCTGAACCTCTTTGAGCTGTTGAGCCTTTTCAATAATGGTTCTCTTATCACCAGCTACCCTGGCACTGGTTCTGGTGGCTTGAATAGGACCCCATTTGGGAAGGTGCTTCTCCTTAGGAAGGGCAGGGAAGTCAGAGTTGTATTTTGAGTCCAAATTGTTTGGGAGTTCAGTTGTTTCAACAAGTACCTCTTGATCCTCTTGTAGATCTACAGAACCTTCTAATTCCATCAGATCATCATCTTCCAGGAGCTCCATTTCCCTGAGGAGGTTGAATCCATCAGTTTCATCAAGCATAGAATTCAAGATCTTTTCCTGGATGCTGAGTTGAGGAGTGTATGGAGAATCAGGGAGGTGTGTCTTGAGGGCTGAAGTGGGTGTAGTTTCTCCAAGCATCTGATTGTGGCCAAAAGACTGTCATCTGAAGTTAGGGGCCCTAGAATTGGCAGCAGGCCCTTTATCTGATTCAGATCTAGAGCTCCTGTTGGATTCAGCATCTTCAGTAAGATTGGTACTAGTTTCAGCTGTAGAGACATATGTACCAGCAGAGAGGTTGGTGGAGGTGCCAGTTTCAGTGGGGGTTAAGGACTCCACCTTAATGAGTAGCCTGTAGATTTTGTTCCCAACTCCAAAAAGCCTTTCAGCAAGGATTTTGGAGGGATCTTTACATAAGATTTTGACCCTAACAGTTTCATAGAATGACTTGAAATTATGATGCCAATCCACATCCAGTAAGACCCCTAGAGTGGAAGTGATTTGATCCAGCATAGTCTAGTCACACCACTTGGGGGTTCAATTTCCTGATCTTGATCCAAATTTCCCGGAGGTCCTCTTCAGCCGCAATCCTGCGTTTTCAGACTTCAACATTGACTACAACATTGTCTTTTTTGAGACCAAAACAGGGGTATCCAGCAACTTGAACTACATCTATTTCAGGAGGGAATTTGACCAAGAATGTCCACTCATCTAGGGCATTGATTGGCCAGGGCCAGTTGGTTTTGTAAATGTCTGCAAACTCAGTGGCAAGTTCCTGCTTGGTCAGTTCACCAGCTTCTACCAGAACAATCCCCACATTCTTCAGGGAGCCATGATACTGAGCATTTTCATCAGGTGGGTCCATGTGGTAGAACCCTAATCCTGGAGCAGCACTTCCAACATATCTAGTAGAACTGTGGGTTTTCCTTCTGACAGGGCAATTCTCAACTTTATGGGTAACCATTTTGCAGATAAAACAACTCTTGGGCTTGACACACTTATCCAAATGATGCCCTGGTTCCCCACAGTTGTAGCAGATCACCTCAGAGTATGCCATAAGGCCCGAAGTAGGGGCAGGAGCAGTTTTCTGCATGTCCTGTCTCTTCTTTTGTTGATTCTTGCCTTGAGATTTCCCACTGATCTGAGAGTCAGAACCACCAGCAGATTGATCTTGGGAAATTACAGGAGCCTGCCCAGATTGTGCCCCCATGTGGGCGGAGGTGGGCCGTATCACTGCCCAACCGGCGCTCCCCCCTTTGTGATAGGGGAAATTCATCGGAGTTCCTGGTTCCTTCTCATCCTGCAGCCAGATGTTGTCTCTCAGGAAGCAGAAATAACCACCAGACAGCTCAATTAAAGCAGATTGCAAGCCTAATTTCAATCTTCTGCAGGTTTGGGGGAGAGGTAAGGTAGGGGATCCACCTGCTCCGGCTCCGGTGGCGTGCTGGTGGGCATGAGTCCAGTCAAGCATTCCCATCTGGCAGCACAGCGTGGATCTCCTGAATTCACTTCTCCTTTCGCCCATCGAATGAACGCAATCGGCGGCTCCCTGGGGTGGGGCATCATGTGCTTCTCTGAGAAATCTCCTTTGAAGTAGATCCACAGGGCTAGATTCAGCAGCTCCCAATCCACATGATCCTTGCACATCTGAGCATACCTGCGCGAGTGAGAGAATGAATTTGGTCCCTCCTCGGCTTCCTCCCTTGCAGCTTCCTCCTCTGCTTCCCTCCATTCGCGCGTGCACTGGGTCCAGGAGAGAGCGTTGTCGCGGATCCGCATCGCCCGCTCCCTCCATCTCCTCCCTCGAGTCTCCCGCAGCACCGCCGGCGCGACGGCTTTGTAGACATGTGGGAGATGCATCTTGTACATCTGCCTGTCTTCCAGCCATTCCCCCATGGATATGGCCGGCGACTCCATGGGGCGCGTGAACGGACTTGCTGAGGGGGGCAGGCGCGCCCGGAGTCAGGAGGCGGGGGGTGGCGGCGAGATCTATGGCGGCGACGAGGGTGGAGGTAGTGGCGGGGGCGACGGCGAGGGTGGAGGTGGTGGCGGGGGCGAAGGGGATCGCGAGAGCGGTCATCTATTTGCCAATTATGTGAACTAAACAGTCAACATAGAAAATAATTTAAATATATATAATATAGTTAGAAGGGAAACATAAGTTGGTCTTGGCGTTCCTATTCTTATATAGAAAATAGAACAGACCTCTGTGTTTTCTTCAAAAAAATATATAAATTAGGCTGCCAAAAATAAAACCTCGGATGGGAGGTCCATAGGCCGGTCGATACATGACGGCCCTAAGAAAATACAAACAGGCCTATGGACCTCCCATCCGAGGTCGTGGGCTGCGCATGTTAAAAATGAAAGCCTAGACGGGGCAGCCCAAAACCACGTCCAACACTTGCCAAAACTTTGTCCCTCGTTTTCTCTGTGTTTCGCACACTCGACATTGTGTGGGCATTTTGACTGTGCATCATATGAAGATGTGCTATGATGAATGTTGATCAGCATTATGTTAACTGGCTGGTAGTTCCATTTTTGACCATGAATAAAACTTCCAACATGTTAACCCTGTTTGAAAAGGCCGTGTTAATATAAATGCTCTGCCTCTGAAAGTTGCAGTTTCTTATCTGAAACTGAACTTGTAGTTTCTTATCTGAAACTGAAACTTGCAGTTTCTTCTCTGAGAATCACATTGTCTGCACTTTTATACTCCTATGAAACTACATTTTTAAGTGCTAAAAATAGATATCTAGAATTCATAAAATACTTCATATGTTCAATACTGCAAATCTGAAATTCAAAAGGCATTCATATATGAAAGTACTCTCAAAATATACAACACAAAACACAATTCACAACCTGCAAATACTGACAACCCTAAGCTCCTCCTGACAATTCACAACCTGCCCGACTATTGGGCTGGGGGGGCAGCCCCCTCCTATTCCTCGGTGGCAGACAGCCGCCCCGTGAGACGATGTGAACGGCGAGGGAGACGATGGCGGGGAAGCGTCGTCAGGCCAACTGCTTTTCTCCTCTTGCAGTTGGGTTCAGTCGACAAAGACTCCACCGGCTCGCTCTAGCAGGACACCCTCACAAACGGCACCCTGTAGATGCTCGATCCTTCAATCTTTGGTGGATGCTCCATCTGGGATCGATACTCCCACCACCACTCCCTCACGATCGGATTCGGTGAATCTGTTTGCTCCATGGCCCAGAGGAGTAGCTCTATGTACTCCGGCGCGACTCCCTCCGGGAGTATCGCCGCCTTGTCGCTCTGTTGCAGATATTTGGCCATGGATGTTGCCGTCGCCGCTAGTTGGTCCTTGTTGTCAAACCAAGACTGTATCTCCAACATCCTAGCTAGCTTCACAGGGTCGCCGTCTGTGATCCTCACGTATCGGTTGTACTCCTCCCTCGATCTACTTCTCCACAACACCTTCACTCGCCGGCAGTGGTTTTTGAATGGAAGAGGAGAGGAGCAGCGTTGGTTTTGGATTAGAACGGGAGAGGAGCGACGCTGGTTTTGGACTGGAACATGAGAGGAGGGGCGGTGGTTTTGAAATGTAAGAGGAGAGGAGCGGCGCAGCATTTAGATTAGAACAGGAGAGGAGCGGCGGTGGTTTAAGAGGAGAAGAGCGAAAGAGTGACGCTGGTCTTGGAAGTATTTTTTTGTTGTTTTGCGTATTTTGGGTCAAAGTTTGACCACGTACTGTATTTAACAAGCAAAATGTGAATGCATGTCACCAAAAATTGCATCGTTTGGTTCGTATCTGAATGTACTTACAAATTATATTATTTTTGCAACGTATAACATATATTTTATGTGCGAAAATCATGGTCAATTATGACCCGGAATAAAAGGGAGACTAGTTAATGTGGGGTCGCTTTCTTAATTGAAGGGTAAATTGATTTTGATTTTGATCCAGTCACAGCGCTCCGGCCTTCTCGTCCAATCCTAAATCGCTGCCGCACACTCCTCTCCCTCTTCTCCATTGCAAAACCACCTCCTCTCCTCTCCATCATCTCCATTCCAAAACCACCGTCTCGCCTCTCCCTCTTCTGATCTTCTCCATTGCAAAACCACCTCCTCTCCTCTCCATCATCTCCATTCCAAAACCACCGTCTCGCCTCTCCCTCTTCTCTATTTCAAGACCACCGTCTCTCCTCCGTTTTCTAGACGCTTTGCTCCATGGCGCGGGCGCAATCCATGGATACAAAATTAGTATACTTTATACTATTTAAAAGTCAAGGGCGGGGCTTTTCCTACGCGGTAGGCGGCGGGGAGTTCCGCCTAGTCGGTTCGACAGAGACGCGAGAAGACGAGGGAGTAGGCTGCTGCAAACGTAGGGCTGTGTGATTTGACAGCGAGTTACTGCTGGACAGGTGGGGCCCCGTGATTTGACTTGCCATTATCATTTTAACTGTGGCGCTACTACCGGCGTGAGTCTCCCGATTCCTGACCACCTCCATACAGGTGCCTCTCCCAATGCTCCACCATGTAGTAGAAGATGGCTCTTGCATGAGAGCCCACTTCTCCAGTTTTTCCTTGCCTCCCTTTCCTCCACATATGCAAAAATTCCATGTAAAGCACACTATTGTACTTACTTTTACTTGCTCCTACAGGTGCTTAATCTAGCCACATAGGAATAAAGTCTAATGTGGCAAGTAAGTCAAGAAGAGAGAGACTAGTTTGGTGACCCAAGGAAGAAATGGTGCTAAGCGCGTGTACCTAGGTGAAAAGACAATTTTGAGTCTATAGCTAATTAAATGAAGCAAACTTAGCAACACCATTTCATTGGAAGAGGTCACTCCTTGGCAAATGCAATAAATACTAGTACTCCCTGTGTCCCATAATATAAGAACGTTTTTGGCACTACACTAGTGTCCAAAACATTTTTATATTATGGGACGGAGGGAGTACGAAGAAAGTGATAGAGAGGAGTAAAAAAATACACTTATAGCCAACCTTATAGCCAACCTTGTTGTAGTATAAGTGACTAAGTGATGACTATGTATGACATGCCAACATCAGATAGCCTAACGCACCGTGTTAAATCTCCAAGGGCGCGACCGCGCGAGCGACGCGACGGTCGTGGTAGGCGCGACCATGATACGGGCTGCTGGAAACCCTTGGATCTGAGATCAAACGGTCGCATGCTAAGTTGCTGAAAATTTGCAGAATAACCCTCTAGGATAGGATATTCACCCATAGGTATAGAATCACGCCATGCAACCGTTCGATCTCAGATCCAAGGGCTCTCGGAAGCCCGTATCATGGGAGAATGGAAAGCCACTACCCTGTCGTTCGCACGCTGGCAGTTCACTCCTACTCGTCCCCGCACGTCCTTCAATACTATGGCGGTTCGCTCCTAGTCGTCTCGTCCATTCACATTACGGCAGTTCCACTAATCCTAACCCTCCTCCCAAATCCATGGCGTCCCAAATCTCCACGATCGGTGGTGAGTACAAGGTTAGAACCATCACCGGCGATGAGTTCGACGTCATCTACACCCGTTCTTGTACGATGGTGAAAGGATGCCTTTCTCGCTTCAGATGCATGTTCGAAAACTCATATGATGAGTGGGTCACTGGGCTAGATGTTGAGTACACCACAGTCCTGGGACCAGAGAAGGATCTAAAGGATGAAGAGAGGAAGAAGCCCGCTGTGATCCAGGTTTGCGTACATAAAGTTTGCTTGGTCTACCACATATGCCATGCCGACGTTGAGTGCCAGGATTTTAAGAACTTCCTCAAGGACAAAACAGTGAAATTCGTTACTGTAGACTTTAAGAACGACAGGGATGTCCTCCGTCGGATAGGTCTCATTGTAGGCAACCCCTTCGACCTCCAGAAGAATCGGCTGGTGTCCTCTCGTCAGCCTTCAATGCCGACCCTGGCAAGAGCCATGGTTCATCCTTCGTACGGTAAACTGGAGAAACCTCCATAAATGTTCCATCGTCATGCATGGCAGCGGAATGTACTAGATATAGACCACATCCACTACGCTGCAATGGATGGCTACCTTTGCTTCAATATCTACAAGGGTTGGATGAAGAGCAACAGCCAAGTATGCGGTTCAATCAAAGAAGTATGGGCCAAGAGGAAGAGGGACAAGGACGAAGTCGAGGACGTGGACGAGGACTCCGAGTAAGGTGGCAGTGTCGTTGCTCATGGTGGTTCTAATGCAGTGTCTAGCGGAATAGTTGCAAAGTTTAATTTCAGGTGTGCTTAATTTAATTTGAGGGGTGTGTTGTGCTCAGCCCCCAGCAGAACTATGTTATGTTTCTTCTTGTTACTTTAACTCTTCAGTACGTACATACTAGTATTTCTTACATTTCATCTTTTAGTTGGTATAGTACTACCACTCGTTTCTTCACATTATATACGTACAATATATATGGCCAACATCATATAGCCAGCAATTTAGTTGTCAAAAAATTTCAGGGTGCTTAGTTTTGTCAAAGAATTCCAGGATGCTTGGAGGGTGCTTGGATCCAAGGGACTTATTTTAGTCTGACTAAAAATAGTCTCTTTAAGAGGCTAAAGTTCCAAGCACCCCTAACTAAAGAGGGGCTAAAACTAGTCTTGAGACTAAAAATTTTTAGTGAGGGGTACCCCTACTAAAATGTGGATTAGTCCTCTCTCTACTCATTTAACTCCTCTCCTTTAACACAGGCGAGTTCTGGATTGGAGGGTTTGGAGGATAATAAATGCTCATTAACTTGATTTTAGCCTTTTTAGTATTTGGATCCAAGCATGGGTGAGGCTAGCATGTTTTAGTCCCACTACTTTTAGTCATGGGTCTAAAACGTATCCAAGCACCCTCTTAGTTTTATTTGAGGGTTGGGTTGTGCTGGACACCATTATTGTGACTAGCCTTTTCAATAGTACTATATGCATAATTTGGCGACGAGCGCTCTCTATATGTACCACATTTTTTTCAATTTCAAGTTTTGCTCCATGGCGCAATCCATCGATACTACTGCTGTACAAAAGTATACAATTTTTAAAAGGCTAGAGGGTGGGGTAGTCTAGCTTGGTCGGTTTCACGAGAAGCGAGGGCCTTTGTGATTTGACGGCTCGTTACTGCTGGAAGGCGGGGCCTTGTGATTTGACTACTCGTATAAATGCGACGACGACCTGATCGAGGAGGAGCAAAGAACCGTGCGGTATACTCAAGTTTTCCACTGGAGTAGTACTGCGACGGAGGAGCACGAAACACGGCAGCCGAGTGCCATATGGTGATAAAAATAATCTAATTTGCTAGTCATCTCATTGTTAGCATTGTTCTATTCATTCCCTCAAAAAAACCATTGTTTTATTCATGCCTCGCAGAGAACGTGACACGTGCGGCGAAACACCCGAAGCAAAAGATGAAACACAGGAGCAAAAGAAGAAGGAAGATTATCACCCCAAATGATCTAATTCGCCGCGGAGTGGTAACTGCTTCTTCATCTCCTCCACGACCTCCATCTCCTTGCGCGTCTCCTCCGCCATCTTCTTCATTCTGTCCATGACGCGGGATTTCTCGACGCGAGCCTTCATCATCTGTTCCATGGCCGCATTACGTACCTTGACAGCAGCCGGGTGCTCGATGCGGAGCTTCGCCAACTCCTCCTTCTGTTCCATGACGAGGGCCTGCAGCATCTTCATCGAGGAACTACTATTCTCATGCATCTTCTTCCAGCCAGCGTTCTTCTTCTTCAACAGGTCGATCTCATGGCAGAGCTTCTCCTTGTCCTCCTGAAGTCACAGGATTTCGCCGGTCGCCTTCTTCTCTGAGGCAATGCTCTTCTTCAGCAGCATCACCAAGCCGGCGGTCAACTCCCCCTGCTGATTGAGCTCAGTGGGCATGTCGTCGAGGCTCTCATTCAGCAACTCCATCAAGCCTTGGATGAACTCCTTCTGGTTATTGAGGTGCTTATTGAGCTGATCGGGCATGCCGTCGAGGGATAACGACTCCAGCTCCGCCGACTCGGCATGTTCGCCTCCGCCGCTAGGGCGCTCCTGGGAGCCATCGCCTGCTCGTGAGAGATCTTTCGAGGTCTCTGCGCGGCGGCGAGCCCTCTCTTTTTTTTCCGCGGCCTTGGTTGCCGCTCCCTTGTTACGAGTAGTTCTCGACCTAGAGCTCTGCTCACCGGCCATGGCAACGACGGACGAAGAAGAAGCACTTATGAGGAGGAAAGGTAGAGTAATTTTTGGTTAGGTAGTTCCCCTTTTTATAACCTAAGTACTAGCACTAGTACTAATACCTGCATAGTGGGAACACGTTCAGGTTTGGTACATACTAGTAGGTGTGAGCAGGCTTTCGAATGTGATGGGAACAAGGTAAAGATTAATTGATGGTTTTGGTTTCGAGGCCCGAAACGGCTCCCGGTGAGTTTAGCGGAACATAAATTTCAAGTACTACACTGCTCAAATGCGTAAATATTATGTTACTATCAAAAATTGGCACAAAATACGAAGGAGACCAATGGAAGTACTACTAGCAACCCGCGATTTAACTACTCGCATGCGCGCAGTGGAGTAATAATGTCTTTCTTCCGCCCTCACGTCCACTCAATTTGTATGCGATGTATTAATTGACCATCAATGAAGTGAACGACTTTACACGCATCAAATTATCACATGGGGTGGATCTTGGTACAAAATTGCGTCTGCCCGTGTACCCGCGTATACGTGCGAGGGAATGAGTGCGTGCGTGGCGTGCGTGCACATCTTCGCTTCATGCATGTACCGCCAGTATGGCTCAGGGAGGATGAGTACATTCTTCTGGAACCAGCAGCACGTCACGGTGATCAATCCACGCAAGGAGGTCGTGACAACGTCTCCACATGTGCCACGTGGCTTCATGAACTGTAAGAGAGACACTGTGTAGCGTGCCATTGGTATTCTAATTTATGTGTTTTGCACATACTCGAAGTACTAGTAAGGTACACGTGCATTGCACGCATCAGATTTTGCAACCAAATTATGAATAAATAGCACACTATAGCATGTAAGCTCTGAGTCATATATGCCTAATGTATCCCTTCGTTTAATTCGTATAGTTCATCTCATTCAAAATCAATTAGTTTTTATAAAAAAGCTAAGAACGCGGGAATAGGAAAAACATGGGATTATAGTGAAATGTCATCTTGAATCCTACAGGATTGTACGAGTGTTTTTATTGTGCATAGAAAAAATGCAGAATTCTTTCAAATAGGTTTGAGTGGATGGGATGTTTCCTATGAAATCTAGTGCAAATGAATCATATGGAAAAATTCCTATGGTTTACAATCCTATGAATCAAACAACCAAGATAGGAAAAATTCCTAATGATTAGAATCCTCCAAAATTCCTTTGAGAATCCTTTGAATCAAAGAAGCCCTTAATCTATTTTATGATTCATGGAATTGTGCATTGTAAAGCATAAAGTAAAAACAAATAATGGCAATTCAACTAGAAAAAAAGTTTGGGCAGTTATGATACGGAAGATTCTAGAACAAAAGAGAACCACTGTTGTTTTGAGGTTTGTGCATTATGCTTAAGTTCAACCGTGGAGTATGCTAGATTGTACATGTGGCAAAATCCGATGGGGGCTAGAAGATGGTGCGAGGGGCCGAGTGGAGGGAGACTATGAAGAAATGCACAAGTGCGAGATCGATATTTAGAGAGAGGGGGCGAACACGTGCGCTGTTGCGCGTAGTGGCGGGGCCATGAAAAATAAATGAGCTAGGGGGGCAAGCATTGCTAATCCTTTACGAGGAGGGTCAACTCATGAACTTAAACCATTTTTAGCAGCAATTGTCTAATGATCACATTCATATTAACCTCGATATATAGTGATGTTAGGGGGGAGGGGGCAGGGCCCTTACTTCCCCCTGTCTTCGCCATTGTGCACGCGTCTGAGAGATGAAGCGGAAGTAATGGATGATGAGAGGGGGACGTTGGATATATAATTAATGTGGGTGTATTAGCTATATATGTTAATCCTATATAGAGAGGTATAGATTGATCGATGTGGACGTGGGAAAGAGGGTGAGACCTCACTGGATATATCGATTGATCGATTTGTGTGGAAAACTATGAAAGACCTAGCTATATACACACATACATAGAGGAACATCGATCGTTGCGCATGCACGCGTGAGAGATAAAGAATGCCCGATATGATGGAGAGGGGGATGTGTGTGGGTGTGTGCCTTCATGGGAGATCGACCTGAAGAAAAAGATTGCATGCGTGCGATGGATAATGCCGACTGGTAGTGTGTGTGCATGCATGCACGAGAGAAAGTTAGTGGTACAATTATAAAGAGAAGACTACTGTGTGGGTGTAAAAGAATAGGTGAGGTCATAATCAATGTAAAGTTGGATTCAAATATTTGAATAAGAGATCCTGATGTTTGAAACCCATGCATGCATGAATATAACGGAGATCTGCGCGGTGTGGTTTGGAAACGAGCATGTTGTAATGTATACACATTGAATAAGGTCAGACTGATTTGAATTTGAGATACCGATGGCACACATCATTTGGCCACATCGCATCCGTGCATGGACACACTATTCTAATTGGAGATGATGGGCGGCTTTCGCATCACATATCTATATCTATACCCCTATATATATATTTATATTGTGTGCGGGTAACTTTAACTTTGAAAGACGGTCGTTGGATGAGGCGAATCCGATGGTCCAAAGATGGCAAATTTGAGCACTACTGGCCATTGGATATCATCTAGATTCCACCAGATTTCGCCACATGTATAATCTAGAAGACTCCATGGTTGAACTTAAGCATAATGCACAAACATCAAAACACAAGCACTTCTTATTTGTTCTAGAATCTTCCATATCAGAATTGCCCAAATATTTTTCTACATGATTTGACATTATTTGTTTTTACTTTATGTCTTACGACGCACAATTCCATGAATCTTAAAATAGATTAGCTTTCTTATAAAAACTATATGATTTTGAATGAAATGAACTATAAGAATTAAACGAACATCTACATCATGCATATATGACTCAAAGCTTGCATGCTATAATGTGGTATTTATTCATAATTTGGTTGCCAAATCTCATGCGTGCAATGCACGTGTACCTTACTCTAGTCTAAATGGTGCTTGTGTGTGTGTTGTGCGTGTTGAGGTGCAAATTGTCTTTTTTGGGTACATGTTAAGCTTGTTCTTCCGAAATTTCAAGCCGCGCCTTGTTATGCCAAAAATTCAAGCTAGCGTCTCTGTCTATCGTGCTGCGAAACTCCCGCCTCTTCAACCCGCGCCTTGTTAGCCCGAAATATTTAAGATATATCTTTGTCTCGTTGTGCTCCGACAACTCCCTCCATCTCAACCCGCGCCATGCTATTCTGAAATTACAACGCGTGCGAAAACTCCCACCTCCTGTGAAATCCTGACACGTGAAATGCCCGTGGTACCCCTGAACCAAAAGAACCGCCTCAAATCGGTGGGGGTACTTTTGTAACTTAACCCACATTTCGGACAAGCGCGTCTCTAAGCCATGGTTCCCCACTGCCATCCCATCCGCCCACCCATTCGTACACCAAGGCCGCTAAAACCCGCGACGAAACCCCACACCCTACTCCGTCCGCCACCCAGCCGGAGCCTCTTCCCCAACGACGTCGTCCATAGCAACACCTCGACGTCCCTCATACACCATACCGGATGAGGATCCGCCGTCGATCTCATCGTCCCGCCGGTTCAGCCACCCCGTCCTCCACCTACAAGGAGCTACCCCAACATTCCCCTTGTCTTTCGCGCCACCTCCATTCCCACACCATCATCTTCACCTGCACCACCGGAAGAGCATCATCATCACCGTTTCCTCGGATGAAGCTGTGGCCTAATCGGCGCCACCAAAGAGGTTGTACACTAATCGCCGCATTTTCTTCTTGATTCGATCTCACGGTGCTGCCGGCGCTCGGTCCCGAGCCGACACGGTGCGGCTCCATCCACGGCGGCGTCGCCGGCCACTTCCTCCAACGGTGGCGCTTCCTCGGCGGCGACGTCCACATCAATAGGAGCTGCTGCTTTAGCTCTCACTCGCGCTGCTGCTCTGCTCTTGCTCTCGGTCCCCTACCTGGTCTGCTCTTGCTATTGCTCTTGCTTGCATTGCTGCTCTCGCTCTTGCTTGCGATGCTGCTCCGATTTAGCTACACTTCTGTCGACTGAATCGAATTTTGGGTCAGTCGATTTTCAGGGGGTGGGGGGGCTCGTCGGGGTGAAGGAAGAACCAGCCGTAGCGGGGAGGGGGGCTCGCCGGAGAGGTACCCCACTATCTAAGGGTTCAAGATGGGGGCGGTGGTCGCCGGCGGTGGCGGTGGCGTGGGGATCGTCGGAGAAAAAGGTCGGCACGGGGGGCCTAGAGGGATGGACGGGGTGGCGGCGGAGCGGCGGTTGGGAGTGTTTTCGGGGCGGGCGGGGCGGCGCATCGCCGGCCGCGGGTGGCGGGGGGCTGCTGTTTGGCCGGTGGTGGCTGGCGGCTCAGGGGGGTGGAGGTTGAAGATGAACCGTAGGACCTTGATTTTGTATCCAACGGCTGCAAAATCGACTGACCAGAGATGAAAAAGGCAGTCGACCGACATGTAGCCTCACCTTGCTAGTGCGTTTAGTTTCGACAGCAAAATTCAGTTTCAATAGCAAAATTCAGTTTCGGCAGTTAAGTTCAGTTTCGACAGTTAAATTCAGTTTCGACAGTTAAGTTTAGAGATGAGCGGCTGATGTATTTTACATCTAGCACTTTGTGGTTATGTATTTTACGTCATGTATTGGAGATGCTATTAGAATTCCACTCAGGTTAACGTTGTTCGTTGTCTCTCTTGTCCTGCTTCAGCCTCGGCATCGTACAACTCACCGGAGCTGCTCCAACGACGAAACCCTCCATCACAGCGGAGCAATACCTTGGGCTCCATCTCTAGACGCCTAAGATCTTCTTCCCCTCCTCGGACAGCCAAGTCAACCGGACCATCCTCACCGGCCAACCCAATCACGCTGAGATCGACATGGCTTCGCCAAAGAGGTTGTACACTTGTTGCATCTCTTTTTTACTCTACATGTTATATATATTGTCCACTGAGCACTCGTAGTAACGGGAAATACAATTATTTTATCCTACTATATGACAAGCAGTGAGGTACCAGGCAACTTAGCTATACGTGATGGACTCTCTTGAACGCCATCATTATTTATCTCTGCGCGTTTGAGCTATGCATTTGTCGATGGGTCTGGGAGTTGAGCTAGTATGGTAGTGGCATGGGTCCAAAGTAATAGAAGTAGCACAAAAACATTTTTTTTAGTGTAGGATTTTCCTTGCTCAAGTCTGCCTACTAGAATTGCCAGTGCTTGGAAGGAAAAGTGAATGAAAACCATCGGAATTGGAAAGTTTCCTATGGTATTACTTTTCATGAATTTGGTGCAAAGGAATGGAGCAAAGGAAAACTGTAGGATTAGTTCCTTTAGTGTCTCCTTGAAAGAAAAACCGTAGGAATTCTAATTTGCACTTCTCCTCCTTTTCATATTCCTATTCATCAACCCAAGACTAAGAGATAGTAGCATAATAGCATTATAACCATACATTTTCTTGTGGTTTGACTTAATCTCACCATGCTGTTTTGCATCCTCTGATCTTCCAATTGTTGTGAATCAAACACCCAGATTGGCAGAAATCCTGTGTTTTTAAATTCTCTGTTTTGCACGTGCATTCCTATCCTATTCATGTCTATTTCCTATCCCTGCATTGTTAGAGTCCTCAAATTCAAACAAGCCCTTACTCAATTACTTATGTTACAGATATGTGTCAAAGAAAACCTTGTGTGGTTTGTCCTGCTCCTGTGGCGCTGTGTTCCACCCCAGCTCAGCTCCTCCAACAACGGAAGGGTTCACCACAGCAGGGATCCGCTCTCCAGACTTTCTTTCGCCGCCTCAGATCTTCTTCCCCGCCGCCGGCAGCCACGGCAACTGCATTACCATCATCAACTGAGCAGATGACCTTGAGGACTACACGGGTCCGCAAGAGAGGTCGCACTCTTCCGTCTCTGCTTATATTATGCATTGCTTAATATGATGACATGCTACATTATCGTTGTGTTCACCTATTAGACTCCGAGTCAGGTCCAAACTAATGCTGAAACTTGAGTTTTTAAATGGTTGTGGTGTACATATTGGGGCAGCAATCAGTACTATCTGTCTACTATCTGGTTAATCTCCGGTGTCTACTATGAGTTTCATGTTGCGTGCAAACAAACATTAAAGGATCCATTATCTGTATTTTTTAACTAAAGCTATTATCTGCCTGCTATCATTGGTTTTGGGTCTATCCATAATTTGCTACCATCACTCTGGATTTGTGCATGCACTCCTTACATAATCTCACTATGTTTTATTCCTATGCATGCTAGTTATTGTACACAATGGAACTGATCATGTAGAGCAAAAGAGACGAGCCTTGCGTGGCAATAAAATTTCATGCAGACGTCATTCCATGGTGGGAGCAAAGGCAGCCCCCCCTACACCCATTTCGGATTGTAATCAAGAGGAAGATAACTGTTCTGAGGGGGATTCAGAAGGAGAAGACCACTCCTATTTACTCCATGAGGTCTTCACTCTAACTTGGCATGCTGATGTTGGTAATATCATGCATATGGTGCCTTGCATTGCTTACTGTATACATTAAAGATGTCATCTACTTAGTTTAGACATGCTTTGTCTCAATGCCATCTGTTTAGTTTCTTTATCGTATATGTGAATCATGTAATGCCATCTTGTCTAGCCAGGCATCATATATGTGAACTTTGCAATGCCACCCTGGTTAGCCAGTCATCTTATATGTGAATTATATCATGCCATCATTTTTTTATTATGTGTTAAATTTGTCAACAATTTTAGTACATTCAATCACTCTTCCTGTGCATCAGCCATTCGGCATGGTTATGGAAAAATCTGGAGTGGAAACAAGGTCTTCAGAGTAGACAATGCTATCTGACGAAGCGCATGTCTTGCTGGTTACCGATAACTCCTCAGAGGAGGATTCGGAGACAGATGACCAGTCATATTTCCCCCCCCCCCCCCCGAGGTGCATGCCCTAACTTGGTAGGGTTATGTTGCTCATATCGTGTGTATGGTATCTTGCATTGCTATGTCATTTGCTTAGTTTAGACATGCTTTGTGTGAATGCCACCTGTTTAGTGTCTAATTACCATATATGTGAATTATGCAATGCCATCTTGTTGCAAGACATTATATATGTGAATTATGCAATGTTATCTTGTTGCAAGGCACTATGTATGTGAATTATGCAATGCCATGCTATTTAGGCAAGCGTCATATGTGTGAATTATATCATGTCATCCTTTTTTGTATTTCTCATTGCTTTTGTCGACAATGTTTGTATATTCAACTGCTCTTCCTATGCATCAGCCATTTGAATTGGTGATGGAGAAATCTGGAGTGAAAACAAGGTCTTCAGAGCACACAATGCTACCTGCTGAAGCAGATATCTTGCTGGTTACAGATAGCTCTTCAGAGGAGGATTCAGAGGCAGATGACCAGTCCTATTATCCCCCTAAGGTGTATGCTCAAACTTGGCAGGGTTATATTACTCATATAATGCATATGTTGTATTGCAATGCTTAGTTTTTACATCATATACACAATATTGAATGCCATCTCCTTAGTTGACACATCATATATGCAATTGCCCTCTGCTCACTTCCTTAGTATATAAATTATATATTTGAATTATGTCATGCCATGATGTTTACATAGACAGCATGTATCTGAATTATGGCATGCCAACCCATTTTCTAAAGACATAATATAGTTATATCATCTCATCCTGTTTACATAGTCATCATATTTTAAATTATGTCATTCTATCCGTGAATTATATCATGCCATCATGTTTCCATCGACGGCATGTTTGTGATTTATGGCATGCCAACCACTTTAATAGACACATCATATAGTTATATCATGTCATCATGTTTACATAGTCATCATATTTTGAAGTATGTCATTCTATCCAGTTTAGTTAGCCATCATACATGTGAAATTGTGTCATGCTATCCTGTTTAATTAGCCATCATATATGTGAAATTATGTCCTGCTATTCTGTTTGCTTAGACAACATAAATGTGAATTATTTCATGCCCTGTTTTCTTCCCTACTATCCATTGCACCTGTCTATCTTACAATGTCTGTACATTCAATTACTTTTCTTGTTTATCAGCCATTTCAATTGGAGGGAGTGATGGCAGTATCTGTGGGAGTAAAAACACGGTCTTCAGAAAAGATCGTGCTACCTGTCGATGCAGATAGAACCACGGTTGTACTTGCCCAAGAACCAGCCCCACCACACATAACCCACACTCATGCAGATTGTACCCCTACCCAGTTGGACAGAGAACCAGCTACACCCCTTCTAACCCCAACCCTAGCAGATAGACACCCAGTTCCCGTTGACACAGCACCGTCTCCACCACAGAGCAGCCAAACAGGAGCAGTTAGTAAGGTAACTGCAGTGCCCAAATCATGAGGACCACCACTCCGAACCCGAAGTCAACGCTTAAAGCGGAATAAGAATTGTTCTCAGGTCAGGTTCCATAGCTATGGTTCATACTACTTTGCTCTTGCATCACTGTATTTACTGATACCAACTAATTTCAAATTTGAAGGATGCAATTGAAACTCCAATGGCGCAACAGGTATGTTTTAAACCTGTTTCTTCAACGTGTTTGGATGTTTGCTGTTGTAACTTGCTCTATGTTGATTTCAGTTTCAATTGAATAAACAGTTATGTTCTCATGCCATGCACATTACAAGTGTTGTTATTGCTATGTAGTTTCCCACACTTATATTATGTCTATGCTGCTTTGTCTTAAATAGATAAGATTCGAACTGTATCTATCTTGATTTGGCAACATAAACTAGAATGATATAGACCATACAGTGACCATACTACATAGATATATGTTTATTTCATGATGTTATCCTGTCCACCTTACTACCGAACTGGTTTACCAAAATGAGTTTCATGTACTACATTGTAAACCTGAGATGTGTTTGTTTGTTTCTCTTTTAGAACGCGGATAAAATATTGGAGAAGAGTACCCTGTTATGCAATGGCAAAGGAAGTAATGCAGACAAGGTTCAAGATAGTGAGACATCCCTGTTGGTCTCCAAGAAAGCTGATAAAAACTATATTGAAGACACTGAGACAACCCCAAAGTCCTGTCTTGATGTAGTGTTCGAGTTACTGGCTACCACTGCTGGCACCAGCTCTTTGAACTCGTTGCCTGAATCAGTTCGGCTTCTTGAGTCTCAACTTCAAGTTGAAAGACATCGATCAGATGTTATCCGACAGGAAGCCAAAGGACTGAGGAAGTCCCTGCAGAATTCAGATGCATACTTTCTGGTGCAACAGCAAGCGCTGGAGGACTTAAGCGCCAGACAAGAGAAAGTTAATAAGCTTGCTAAGCATCTTGCCAGCATTATGGGTACCCAGGATATTGTTTCTTGAGCTCTTCTGAAGTGGTTTCAGTTCTGGACTTGTTTTGCTGCTGCGTTTATATGCTGTTGTGTTCCCTATATTTGCACCGGTGGCGAGCTTTGATGCCCAGTGGATGTAATATGTGTAATAGCCATGATAGCCTAGTGTAAGTTGCTTGCTTATTTATTTCCTTGTTGTCTTGTTTATTTGTTTGCTTGTAGTCGGTGCAGTTCTTTTTCTGCGGTTTGCTAGTGGCTGCAATAATCTATTTTTTTAAAACTAGGACACAATAACCATGGGCTAATATTTACTGTAGTGACACTGGGCCTCCTACGGGTCGTATAAACAGTGGGCCTTCTACGGGTCGTATAAACAGTGGGCCTTCTACGGGCCGTAGAAACAATGGGCCTTCTACGGGCCGTAGAAACAATGGGCCTTCTACGGGTCGTATCATCAATGGGCCTTATACGGGCCGTATGATCGATTGGCCAAACATGGGCCAAACAGACCGCACTCTGGCCATAAACGGGCTAGAGTTGGAATCGTTCGTTCATGGGCCGACCATAACGGGTCATCGTTAATAGGCCGTATTTGATGACGCTATGAAAACGGCCCAACGTATTAACGGACCACAAACGGGCCGACTGTAACCACGGGCTGAATTTGGCCCACAAGCAGAAAATGACAGTAACGGGCCATAACTAAAAGAATGCTGGAAAATATCCCAAGAATAAATGGGCTCTGAGAAGGCCGAAAGATAACATGGGCTGGAAACGTGTAACATCCCAAATTTTCAATTTGGAATGTTATACATTAGATCATCATTGCATATGATATTTTAATTTCATTTTGGTTGATCCAGAAATTTAACGCAACTCAAGGACCCTCGGAGAGAGTTGGGGATTTCGTTATTTTCATATTTGAGTTTTCTCAAATTTTGAAAATAGGATCATTTGATTTTATTTATTTTATCTTGAATTATTTCTATCACAAAAATAGGAGAGAGGGAATAAAATGACTTTCCCAAAATAAAGAAATATTAAGGATTTAATAATAAAATCAAATAATATTTTATTTTGGTTTTATTTGCTAATTTATTTGAATTTAGGAAAAAATGCGCATTTTTTAAAATTGCATTTAGGCCCCAAATAAATGTTCATCCTGTGCGGCTTGATTTTAGAAGCCGGGGAAAATTTATTTCGGGATTTTTGTAGTCCATTTAGTATTTCTTTTATTTGTTTTTCTGCGCGTAATTATTTAAAAAAAAATCGAACCGACCTAACCGGGTCGTGTCCGACTAGGACACCCCCGGCCGGCCCTTAAAAGCCGCGAGGGCCCGAGCGGAGCCACAGCGCCCCAGCCCAAAACCCTAGCCGCCAGGAGCCACCGCCGCCTCGCCTCGATCCATGCGCCAGCCGCCGCCGCCAGCCGCGGTCGCCGCCACCCACCGCCGCCCGCCGTCGCCGCCCGCCGCACCAGAGCCACGCTGCCCCGCTATCATTCGCCGGAGCCGCCCGAGGTAGCCGGTGTTGCCTCGGTTTTCGCGAAGAAAACCGATCAGGTTTTTTTGAAAACCTAGATCCGTTTTTCTATTTTTTTTCGGTTCGGTTTATTTTTCCGGTTTAGTTTATTTAGCGAGTGTTCACTCGTTCGTTCGTTTTAACGAACGCGTTCATCGTTTAGATTCAGATAACGAACGTTTGTTCGTTAATCTGTTCATCGTTTTCTTTTTCTTGGATTAATCCACGATTTTTCTGATCGCGATGTCTGATCCGATTTTCGTTCTAGTATAACTTTTTGCTCGTTTATCGGAATCAGGCGATTCAAGCGCCTAGAGTTTCTCTCAAAACCTCCTTTCCGTTTAACCAACTCTAACAAGTTTTTGCTTCAGTAAAATTTGACCTAGATCCAGAATAGTAAACGAAGTTTGTTTCTTTTGTCGTTTGTCTTTCGTTGCTTCGTTCGATTTGATTCTTTTTGCCAACGGGAGTTCTTAAGTTGAACTTTCTAGTTAGATCTCTTATTTGAGTTTTACCTGTGCATTAGTTGATTACTTATGCTTTTTTTTTGCGATACCCGGAGTGCGCCGCTTGCTACTTTGAATCGCTAGGTTTTGCGGATCATCAGCAAGGCAAGTAACACTTTGATCATACCTCCTACTACCCAGTTTTATTGCATTAGATCAATCCTCAAACATTGCATGATTAGGATCTAATTAAATTGTGGGTTTGGGAAGTAGATGAGGTAGTACCTATTACCTGTTTCATTATCAAACCTTGGCAGTTACTTCTACGTTTGCTTATGTTGCCATGCTATGCTAGTAGACGTGGATTGGGTGAGTGTTTCCATGACAGATGTGAGATTGTTAATTAATGGTTTATCTAAGGTGGCAACTTAAACACACATCTGGGTGGACTGAGGCACCTGGGTATTCCAGCGATTGCCTATTTTTCTTTTGGACCGCCACCCAGGCTCAAAGGGATCATGAGATTATTCATACTAGAAACTTACGTGTGCAGCCACAAGCTACTATGGGCTCTAGCATACTTGAGTCAGTCGTGCGAACTCTTACAGTGGTAGACTAGCAGATGTAGGGGAAAGTAGGTGTAACGGTCTACCCGATCGTAAGGTGCTAGCGCTTCTGAAAGACTATGTCTCGGTCATCCGTTTCTCAAACACCATGTAGTGCGAGAATCCCAACGGAGGAGATCGAGTCTTGTGGGGAAAAGTGTGCAAACCTCTGCAGAGTGTATAAACTAATCATGGTTAGCTGTGTCCCCGGTTATGGGCATTTTGAGTATCTAGGACTTGGATTATCATGTGAATCTCATCATGCTACTCTAATAAATTTTGTTGGGTTTTCAATGATGATGTTTAATTGGGATTGAGAGGGTGTCTACACTCTCAATGTTTAACAACCACCATGATAGTTAAATAAAAATTTATTCCTTTGCAGTAGGGAAAAATTGGCTTTACGCAAAACTGTAACCATAGAGCTTTCCACCAGCCAAATATGCATATAGTATAGTCTTATTCTTTCATTGCTCTCTATGTGTTACATTGCCAGCATATTCCATGTGCTGACCCGTTTCGGGCTGCAACGTTCATGTTGCAAACTTTTCAAACGACGAGTAAGGTGCTTTTAGGTCGTGGTTCTATACTCAGTGATGCCGTTGGAGTTGATGGACTCACTTATCTTCCAATCCTTCCGTTGTTATCGTTATTAGATGGCCTTAAGCCATATTTATTGTAATAAGTTCTCTTTTGAGACACTCGATGTAATAAGTGTGTGATTGCTACTCTGTTATAAATCCTTCAAGTACTGTGTGGTGTCAGCATTACTGATCCAGGGATGACACCGGAGCACAGAGATTGGACCGTTTGAGGTCTGGTCGCTACAAGATGGTATCAGAGCACACGCTGACTGTAGGACATGACCACTAAGCTAAAGCCCTAGATCACTACTCACTCTTCTCATTCTGACTCCTCATCTTTTCTAATCTTTTAGGATGGTGGATGCAAGGAACAAGTTCATGCAACCGGATGAAGATACACCCTTTGGACGTCACTTGAAGGAATTCACTAGATATCTGAACATAGGAGTACCAAGCTTCACCGGAACCTACAACGCCACTTTACCGGAAGAGGAGCGCTGGATGATTCAAGTTCAAGTTCCAGGAAGGACGTTCATGCCAGTCACTGAGCCCATAGAGTTTTCCTTTGATGCACCAACCTGGAGCCTAGGAAAGAGCATGGCGGCTCACATCGCCATGGGACGCATTGGAGAAGTTTACCACAATGATCTCAAGGATACTATCTACCAGATTTGTGGGTGCTGAGATGAGCACTGGGAGATGATCAACACCAGGAAGGACAGATCAATTGCAGCTTTTATCCAGGAGTTAAACCAGCACATTCGACATCAGGAGAACCAGATGTGTGCAGACATGATAGATCTGAAGAAGGCGAGGACAAGAATCACGGAACTGGAGGAAGAACTCAAGGCTACACGTGAAGATTATGAAGAGGAAATCGAAGTACTAGTGGACAAGAATGCCGACCTAACAATGAAGATCGGAATATTTATGGGAGGCCCTACACCAATAGAAGAAGACGAAGAACCCAAGGAGATTCTCCCAGAAGACTACATCATCATCGACGACACCGACTCGGATCCAGATGATAGCGATGATGACTATGTTGATGAAGCTGGAGCAGATATCATGGAGTCTGCAACCGAAGAATATTTCTAGTAGACCACCCCAACAGTAGTAGTAGTCCACCATGTAAATATAGTAGTCCGAGCACTTTTGTGATAGTTAGATCGATTGTATGCCCTTGTTTGATTGAATGAAGTGAATTGTTTGCTTTTGCCTCATGTGCCTCCGAGACGTGACCCCGGATTTACCTTCCCACCGGAGCTCACCCGAGTTGATCCAGCAGCAAAACACATTGATGCAGTTGCTAGTCCAGAACCAAAATCAGGGGAACAACAACAACAACCCACCACCACCACCACCTGTTGATCACTTAGCCCGTTTTCTTAGGCTGAATCCGTCGGTGTTCTCCAATAGCACCGAGCCGATAGTAGCAGATGATTGGCTCTGCAAGACAGCAAGGGAGTTGACCACGGCAGGATGCACAGATGCGGAAAAGGTGAAGTTTGCCGCACATCAGCTTGACGGACCCACGGCATCATGGTGGGAGAATTTCACAGCCACTTTCCCTATCGATACTATCACATGGGACCAGTTTCAGCAGGCTTTTCGTACTGCCCATGTTTCAGCAGGAGCTATAGCCATGAAGAAGTGTGAGTTTCGCAACTTGTGCCAAGGAGGGCGGACAGTTGGCTAGTATGTGGAGGACTTTAGTAAGCTAGCACGTTATGCCCCAGATGACGTTGCTACAGATGCAGCTAAGTAGGAGAAGTTTCTGGAAGGACTGAATGATGAGTTGAGCATGCAGTTGATGGTAGCAATCTTCAACAACTACAAGGAGTTGGTAGATCGTGCTCTTATGATTTAAGGGAAGCAGCAGCAGATTGAGAATCGCAAGAGGAAGTATGGACAAGGGAAGTACAATTCAAGAGCTCAGCAGAAGCCATGTTTTACCCCTAGACCGGGAGGACATTTTCAGCATACCCATGGAGGAGGTAGCTCGCACAATCATAATGGCCCCAAGAATGGTAATGGGAATGGAGGAAGCAACGGCCAGAACCGTACCAACCCATCAATCCCAACCAAGAGAGACCTGAGCCAAGTCACTTGTTTTAAGTGCCCGAAGACCAGACATTATGCCAATGAATGTCCTGAATCTCAGAATGGAAATGGCAATGGAAGCTCTGGGAAGAAGCCAAACCCTTTCAATAGGGGACTAGTGAACCACGTTAACGTGGAGGAGGTTGAAGAGCAGCCGGATGCAGTAATCGGTAAGTTTTTGGTTAAGTCATTTACTGCACTCGTTCTTTTCGGTACTGGTGCATCGCATTCATACATATCAAGGGGATTTGTGGATAAGTATAACCTGCCCACCAAAGTTCTTAGAACCCCTATGCTAGTAAGCTCACCAGGAGCGGAGTATATGGCTAGTAAGGGATGTTTTCAAGTGCCATTGAGTATAGGTAGGCATGTGTTTCCCTCGGATTTGATCATTTTGGAATCACAAGGTTTGGATGTAATTCTGGGTATGGATTGGTTGTCGATGTATGGAGGAAACATCGATTGCGCCAGTAAGTCAATTTTGCTTACCACCCCAGAAGGGAGAAGGATCAAGTATGTATCCCGGCATGTGCCTAAAAGAACTCAAGTAAATTCATTAACAGGAGTTGTGCAGGAGGAAGTACTAGTAGTGAAGGATTTCCCTGATGCATTTCCAGAGGAGTTGCCAGGCATGCCACCGGATAGAGATATTGAGTTTTTGATTGAGCTTTTGCCAGGCACAGGGCCAATATCTAAGAGACCATATAGGATGCCCGCAAAGGATTTGGAGGAGATTAAGAAGGAGACTAAGGATTTACTAGATAAAGGTTATATTCGCCCAAGTTCTTCGCCTTGGGGATCGCCAGTACTTCTAGTGGAGAAGAAGGATGGATCGTTAAGGATGGTTGTTGATTATCGAGGATTGAATGAAGTAACCATCAAGAACAAGTACTCACTACCGATGATCAATGATATGTTTGATCAATTGCAAGGAGCTAAGGTATTTTCCAAGATCGATCTACGATCAGGATACCATCAGTTGAAGATTCGAAAACAGGATATACCTAAGACGGCTTTTACCACCAGGTATGGGTTGTACGAGTATGCGGTTATGTCATTTGGTCTGACTAACGCACCTGCATATTTTATGAACATGATGAACAAAGTGTTTATGGAATTTTTGGATAAGTTCGTCGTAGTGTTCATTGATGATATCCTGGTTTACTCGAAGAATGAAGAGGAGCATTTGTGTTTGGTACTTGGGAAGCTCAGAGAACATCAGTTATATGCCAAGTTTAGCAAATGTGAATTTTGGTTGAAGGAAGTTGGATTTCTCGGACACGTTATATCCGGAGAAGGTATAGTAGTAGATCCCACCAAGGTTGACACTGTGAAAAATTGGGAAGCACCAACAACAGTTGGAGAGATTCAGAGTTTTCTTGGACTTGCAGGATACTACCGGAGATTCATTGAAAATTTCTCAAAGATTGTGAAGCCTATGACGGAGTTGTTGAAGAAGGATACCAAGTTAAAATGGACTGAGGAATGTGAGGCCGGTTTCCAGGAGTTGAAGAAACGTTTGGTTAAATCACCTGTGTTGATTTTGCCGGATCGGACCAAGGATTATGAGGTGTATTGCGATGCTTCACGTCGAGGACTTGGAGCGGTGCTTATGCAGGAAGGAAGAGTTGTTTCCTATGCCTCACGATAGCTTAAGCCTCATGAGTTAAATTATGCCACCCATGATTTGGAGTTAGCAGTCGTAGTGCATGTATTGAAGACTTGGAGACATTTTCTCATTGGAAACCATTGTGAGGTGTACACGGATCACTAGAGTTTGAAGTATATTTTCACGCAGAAGGAGTTGAATCTCAGGCAAAGGAGATGGTTGGAGCTTATCAAGGATTATGATATGAGATTGCATTATCACCCCGGAAAGGCTAACGTAGTAGCTGACGCGTTGAGCCATAAAAGCCATGTCAACACCCTAATGATGGGAGATTTACCAAGGGAGTTAGCCGAAAATCTTCGTGAGCTATGTTTGGAGATAGTTCCGAGAGGATATGTAGCAGCATTGGAGATTCAGTCTACTTTGATGGATAAGATCAGAGAAGCCCAGAAGAATGACAAGGAGATTGCTTCTATTAAGGAGAAAATGAGCAAAGGAAAAGCTAAAGGATTTCGTGAGGATGAGCACGATACCTTATGGTTTGAAGACCGTGTTTATGTGCCTAATGACCAGGAGATCAGGAAGTTAATTCTGCAAGAGGCCCATGATTCACCATATTCGATTCACCCAGGAAATACCAAGATGTATTTGGATTTGAAGGATACTTTCTGGTGGACCGGAATGAAGAAGGATATTGCGTAGTATGTAGCAGTTTGCGATGTGTGCCAGAGAATAAAGGCAGAGCATCAGAAGCCAGCGGGACTGCTACAGTCATTGCCAATACCCGAATGGAAGTGGAATAAGTTAGGCATGGACTTTATTACAGGATTGCCCCAAACTCGTTCAGGCTATGACTCGATTTGGGTTGTAGTCGATCGTTTGACAAAGGTAGCTCATTTCATTCCAGTGAAGACTACCTATACTAGTGCCAAGTTGGCAAAAATATACATGACCAGGATCGTATGTCTGCATGGAGTTCCAAGGAGCATCGTATCAGATAGAAGAACCCGGTTTACCTCAAAGTTCTGGAATCAGTTGCATGAAACTTTGGGTACCAGGCTAGAGTTCAGTACAGCTTTCCATCCACAGACAGATGCACAGACCGAGAGAGTCAATCAGATTTTGGAGGATATGCTGAGAGCTTGTGCGCTAGACTACGGATCTAGTTGGGACGAGAATTTGCCATATGCAGAGTTCTCTTACAATAACAGTTATCAATCCAGTTTGAAGATGGCCCCTTTCGAAGCCTTGTACGGAAGGAGGTGCAGGACACCATTGTCGTGGGATGAAGTTGGAGACCGTCAGTTGTTTGGACCGGATTTGATTAAGGAGTCTAAACAGAAAGTAAAATTGATTCGTGATAGGCTCAAGGTAGCCCAATCCAGGCAGAAGAGCTACGCAGATTCTAAACGCAAGGAGACAGTTTACGCAGTCGGAGACCGAGTTTATCTTCGAGTATCTCCACTTCGAGGAGTTAAGCGCTTTGGAGTTAAGGGAAAGTTAGCGCCACGTTTTGTAGGACCATACAAGGTTTTGGAGCATATGGGAGAAGTAGCTTATAAGTTGGAATTGCCCGAAGGACTGTCAGGAGTTCACGACGTGTTCCACGTTTCACAGTTGAAGAAGTGCCACGCGGAGATGGTTGATATACCACTGAGAGATACAGTACCGCTGGAAGCGATTCAGTTGGATAGTGATTTGACCTATGAGGAGAAACCAGTTAAGATTCTTGAGTATGCCAACCGAGTCACCCACAGCAAGGTTATTAAGTTTTGTAAAGTTCAGTGGAGCCACCACACGGAGGATGAAGCCACCTGGGAACGAGAGGAAGATCTGTTGAAGGACCACCCTCACCTATTTTCTAGCCAAACCGAATCTCGAGGGCGAGATTCATCTTAAGGGGGGTAGGTTTGTAACATCCCAAATTTACAATTTGGAATGTTATACACTAGATCATCATTGAATATCATATTTTATTGCATTTTGGTTGATCCAGAAATTTCACGCAACTCAAGGACCCTCGGAGAGAGTTGGGGATTTCGTTATTTTCATATTTGAGTTTTCTCAAATTTTGAAAATAGGATCATTTGATTTTATTTATTTTATCTTCAATTATTTCTATCACAAAAATATGAGAGAGGGAATAAAATGACTTTCCCAAGATAAAGAAATATTGAGGATTTAATAATAAAATCAAATAAGATTTTATTTTGGATTTATTTGCTATTTTATTTGAATTTAGGAAAAATGTGCGTTTTTCAAAATTGCATTTAGGCCCCAAATAAATGTTCATCCTGTGCGACTTGATTTTAGAAGCCGGGGAAAATTTATTTCAGGATTTTTTAAGTCCGTTTAGTTTTCCTTTTGTTTTCTTTCTCAGCGTAATTATTTAAAAAAATCCGAACCGACCTTGGGCCGTGTCTGGCCAGGACTCCGCCTGGCCGGGGCTTTATATAGCGCGCCAACCGCCGCCACCCCAAACCCTAGCCGCCACGCCGCCCGCCGTAGCTGCCGCCGCCGGAGCTCGCCGCCAACGAGGTCGAACCGCCCGCCGGTTTTTTTAAAACCGTTGGTTTTCACAGGGGTTTTTCGGTCTTTTTAGATTCGTTTTTTAGATAGATCGGTTTTTTTCTCGGTTTAGTTAATTAGCGAGCGTTCGCTCATTCATTCGTTTTAACGAACACGTTCTTCGTTTAGATCCAGATAACGAACGTTCGTTCGTTAATCTGTTCCTCGTTTTTCTTTTTCTCGGATTTAATCCGCGATTTTTCTGATCGCGATTCCTGATCCGATTTTCGTTTTAGTATAACTTTTCGCTCGTTTATCAGAATCAGGCGATTCAAGTGCCTGGAGTTTCGTCTCAAAACCCTCTTTCTGTTTAACCAACTCAAACCAGTTTTTGCTTCTGTAAAATTTGATCTAGATCCAGAATAGTAAACGAAGCTAGTTTCTTTCGCCGTTTGTCTTTCGTTGCTTCGTTCGATTTGATTCGTTTTGCCTACCGGAGTTCTTAAGTTGAACTTTCTGGTTAGATCTCATATTTGAGTTTTACCTGTGCATTAGTTGAGTACTTATTGTGTGCTTATTTGTTTGTGAAAGAGTACTCGGAGTGCGCCGCTTGCTACTTCGAATCGCTAGGTTTTGCGGATCATCAGCAAGGCAAGTAACTCTTTGATCATACCTCCTACTACCCAATTTTATTGCATTAGATCAATCCTCAAACATTGCATGATTAGGATCTAATTAAATTGTGGGTTTGGGAAGTAGATGAGGTAGTACCTATTACATGTTATTATCAAATCTTTGGGAGTTACTTCTATGTTTGCTTATATTGCCATGCTATGCTAGTAGACGTGGATTGGGTGAGTGTATCCATGACAGATGTGAGTTTGTTAAATTAATGGTTTATTTAAGGTGGCAACTTAAATACACATCTGGGTGGATTAAGGCACCCGGGTATTCCAGCGATTGCCTGTTTTTCTTTTGGACCGCCACCCAGGCTCAAAGGGATCATGAGATTATTCATACTAGAAAACTTCCGTGTGCAGCCACAAGCTACTATGGGCTCTAGCATAGTTGATTAAGTTGTGTGAACTCTTACAGTGGTAGACTAGCAGATGTAGGGGAAAGTAGGTGTAACGGTCTACCCGATCCTAAGGTGCTAGCGCTTCTAAAAGACTATGTCTCGGTCATCCGTTTCTCAAACACCATGTAGTGCAAGAATCCCAACGGAGGAGATCGAGTCTTGTGGGGAAAAGTGCACAAACCTCTGCAGAGTGTATAAACTAATCATGGTTAGCCGTGTCCCCGGTTATGGACATTTTGAGTATCTATGACTTGGATTATCATGTGAATCTCATCATGCTACTCTAATAAATTTTGTTGGGTTTTTAATGATGATGTTTAATTGGATTGAGAGGGTGTCTACACTCTCAATGTTTAACAACCACCATGATAGTTAAATAAAAATTTATTCCTTTGCAGTAGGGAAAAATTGGCTTTACGCAAAACTGTAACCATAGAGCTTTCCACCAGCCAAATATGCATATAGTATAGTCTTATTCTTTCATTGCTCTCTATGTGTTACATTGCCAGCATATTCCATGTGCTGACCCGTTTCGGGCTGCAACGTTCATGTTGCAAACTTTTCAGACGACGAGTAAGGTGCTTTTAGGTCGTGGTTCTATACTCAGTGATGCCGTTGGAGTTGATGGACACACTTATCTTCCAAGCCTTCCGCTTTTATCGTTATTAGATGGCCTTAAGCCATATTTATTGTAATAAGTTCTCTTTTGAGACACTCGATGTAATAAGTGTGTGATTGCTACTCTGTTATAAATCCTTCAAGTACTGTGTGGTGTCAGCATTACTGATCCAGGGATGACACCGGAGCACAGAGATTGGACCGTTTGAGGTCTGGTCGCTACATATAGCATTACTCTTTCATTGCTCTCTATGTGTTACTTTGCCAGCATATTCCATGTGCTGACCCGTTTCAGGCTGCAACGTTCATGTTGCAGACTTTTCAGACGACGAGTAAGGTACCTTAGGTCGTGGTTCTATACTCAGTGATGCCATTGGAGTTGATGGACTCACTTATCTTCCAAGCCTTCCGCTGTTATCGTTAGTAGATGGCGTTAAGCCATATTTATTGTAATAAGTTCTCTTTTGAGACTCTTGATGTAATAAGTGTGTGATTGCTACTCTGTTATAAATCCTTCAAGTACTGTGCGGTGTCAGCATTACTGATCCAGGGATGACACTAGAGCATAGAGATTGGACCATTTGAGGTCTGGTCGCTACAAAACGGCCCAACGGAATAACGGGCCGTTAATGGGTATTAAGTGATACACTGTTCTTTACGAGCCAGTTTCACCATGGGCCGTTAATGGGTGTAAAGTGATACACTGTTCATTATGGGCCAGTTTCACCACAGGCCGTTGCTACGTCTTGAGCTTGGCGTTGGTTTTCCCCGAAGAGGAAGGGATGATGCAGCAGAGTAGCGTAAGTATTTCCCTCAGTTTTTGAGAACCAAGGTATCAATCCAGTAGGAGGCCATGCTCAAGTCCCTCGTACCTGCACAAAGCGATAGCTACTCGCAACCAACGCGATTAGGGGTTGTCAATCCCTTCACGGTCACTTACGAGAGTGAGATCTGATAGATATAATATTTTTGGTATTTTTGGTATGAAGATGCAAAGTAAAAAGTAAAAGCAAAGTAAAAAAGCAAAGCAAGATTAAAGTGATGGAGATTGATATGATGAGAATAGACCCGGGGGCCATAGGTTTCACTAGTGGCTTCTCTCATGAGCATAAGTATTCTACGGTGGGTGAACAAATTACTGTTAAGCAATTGACAGAATTGAGCATAGTTATGAGAATATCTAGGCATGATCATGTATATAGGCATCACGTCCGTGACAAGTAGATCGAAACGATTCTGCATCTACTACTATTACTCCACTCTTCGACCGCTATCCAGCATGCATCTAGAGTATTAAGTTAAAAATAGAGTAACGCCTTAAGCAAGATGACATGATGTAGAGAGATAAATTCATGCAATATGAAATAAACCCCATCTTGTTATCCTCGACGGCAACGATACAATACGTGCCTTGCTGCCCCTTCTGTCACTGGGTAAGGACACCGCAAGATCGAACCCAAAGCTAAGCACTTCTCCCATGGCAAGAACTACCAATCTAATTGGCCAAACCAAACGGATAATTCGAAAAGACTTGCAAAGATAACCAATCATACATAAAAGAATTCCGAGAAGATTCAAATATTATTCATAGATAGACTTGATCATAAACCCACAATTCATCGGTCTCAACAAACACACCGCAAAAAGAAGAGTACATCGAATAGATCTCCACAAGAGAGGGGGAGAACTTTGTATTGAGATTCAAAGAGAGAGAAGAAGCCATCTAGCTACTAACTATGGACCCGAAGGTCTGAGGTAAACTACTCACACTTCATCGGAGAGGCTATGATGATGTAGAAGCCCTCCATGATGATGGCCCTCTTCCGGCGGAGCTCCGGAACAGGCCCCAAGATGGGATCTCGTGGATACAGAAAGTTGCGGCGGTGGAATTAGGTTTTTGGCTCCTGTTCTGATCGTTTGGGGGTACGTGTGTATATATAGGAGGAAGAAGTACGCCGGAGGAGCAACGAGGGGGCCACGAGGCAGGGGCGCGCCCTAGGGGGCGCCCCCCACCCTTGTGTCCGCCTCTTTTGTTTCTTGGAGCAGGGTCCAAGTCTCCTGGATCACGTTCGGAGATACGTTGGAGACGTATCAGGCATCCCCAAGCTTAATTGTTGCTCGTCCTTGAGTAGGTAAATGATAAAAAGAGAATTTTTGATGCGGAGTGCTACTTGGCATAATTTCAATGCAAATCTTCTTAATTGTGGTATGAATATTCAGATTAGAAAGATTCAAGACAAAAGTTTATATTGACATAAAAAATAATAATACTTCAAGCATACTAACAAAGCAATTATGTCTTCTCAAAATAACATGGCCAAAGAAAGTTATTCCTACAAAATCATATAGTCTGTCTATGCTCCATCTTCACCACACAAAGTATTAAAATCATGCACAACCCCGATGACAAGCCAAGCAATTGTTTCATAGTATAACTTTTTCAAAACTTTTTCAATCTTCACGCAATACATGAGCGTGAGCCATGGATATAGCACTATAGGTGGAATAGAATGGTGGTTGTGGAGAAGACAAAAAAGAGGGGAAGATAGTCTCACATCAACTAGGCGTATCAATGGGCTATGGAGATGCCCATCAATAGATATCAATGTGAGTGAGTTGGGATTGCCATGCAACGGATGCACTAGAGCTATAAATGTATGAAAGCTCAACTTGGTGCATCCAACTTGCTTTCTCACGAAGACCTAGGGCAATTTTGAGGAAGCCCGTCATTGGTGTAAGTGCATCTAGTGCCACCCCTAGTTGGTTTTGGAGTATTGACGACAAACCTAGTTGAGGGACTAATGTGTGTGTGAGAATTGCAGGATAACACAGGTAGAAGTCCCTCATTGATTCGGTTTTCCTACCAGAGATGACCCCTAAAAATGTATGAAGACATTGATGTCAAAGGTGGTATATGAAGATATTCACATTGAAGACTATGACAAGAGAAGACATCGCATGAAGCCTATGGAGCTCGAAGACTTAGATCTTTCGTAGTTCTTTTTCTTCTTTGTTGAGTCATAGGAACCACCGTACTGTTAAGTGGTGTCCAAGAGAACCAGTCAGAATGACTGAAGTGATGCTTAACCAAAACCTATGTCTTCGAGTGAAGACTATGAGAGCGAATCTTGTCCAGAGTCGGACAAGTCAGCTTTGCTTGTAGCCCAAGTAAAGTTGCCGTGTGAGTTTGAAATATGACCGTTGGAACACGTGTCAGTTCCTTAGTGACCCAGGGTCATTTCGGACAAATCAGGTCAGGTTGCCTAGTGGCTATAAATAGCCCACCCCCTACAACCATAAACGGTTGGCTGCTCAGAGTTAGAGTACGGCTTTTGTCGTTTGAGAGCAACCCACCTCGAAGCCTTTGAGAGAGAATTCCTTGCGAGGATAAAGCCCTAACCACCCAGAGCCAAAGAGAGTTAGGCATCACTTAAGTCTTCTTGTCTGGGTGATCTGAAGACTTATTACACTTGAGGACTGTGAATCCTCCAGCCGGTTAGGCATCGCGTTCTGAGCATCCAAGAGACATTGTGGATCGCCGATGAACGAAGTCTGTGAAGGTTTGGGAGTCTACCTTGAAGACTTACCAGAGTGATTGGGCAAGGTCTGTGTGACCTTAGCTCAAGGGGAATACGGTGAGGACTGGGTGTCCTGAGCTGCATGTTCAGGACTGGGTGTCCGGGACTGTGTGTCCTCAGGTTTAAATACCTAGCCGCCCCAACCAGACGTACAGTTGTCACAGCAACTGGAACTGGTCCAACAAATCATTGTCTTCAACGAGTCACTGGTTTCATCCTTCCCTTCCCTTTACTTACTGTTACTCCTTGTGAAGTCATTGTATGATTGCACTATCTTTTGTCATCACTGAGTGACTGCGTGTTCTATTTGGCTTCATAATATCTTCCTACCTGATCCTTCTACATTGCTGCTATTAGTCATTGTGCTCTCACTCCATTGAATACTTGACTATGGTTTGCCTAGTGTAGTCTACCTTCCGCTGCATGGTAATAGGTTTATTTCTATCGTTTGTCTTCAAAACTTCCACGCTTTGAAGACTTTCATAAAAATCGCCTATTCACCCCCCCCCCTCTAGTCGATATAACGCACTTTCAATTGGTATCAAAGCCAGGTACTCCCTTGTTCTGTGTGATTCGGTTTAACCACCTGGAGTTTTAGCTATGTCGACTGTAGGGATAATTAAAGTCTCCGCTACGTGCCCCGTCTTTGATGGAACTGAATATCCCTACTGGAAGAATAAGATGCGCATGCATCTTGAAGCCATTGACGTCGACCTATGGTATGTCATCAAGAACGGCATTCCCAAGGCTGGAGAAGGTGTCACTGCTGCTGATGTCAAGAAGTTCGTTCTACTGGACTCTACTGCCAAGAATATCATATGTGGTCATCTGACCAAAGGACAGTATGGCCGTGTGAGTGCTTTGGAAACATCTAAGCTAGTCTGGGACTGGCTCTCCAAGGTCAACGAAGGCGTCTCAACCCAGAGAGATCAGAGAATCAGTGTTCTTCGCAACCTATTCAACCGCTTCAAGCGAAATGACAATGAGAATGTCCAGCTCACATTTGACCGACTCACTGACATCACAAATGAGCTTCAAGCCCTCGGCACTACTGAGATTACCAAGCATGAAGTTGTCAAGACACTACTGAGATCACTTGACAGTTCGTTTGACACCCTAGCCCTGATGATTCAAGAACGTCCTGATTTCAAGACACTCGATCCGTCTGACATACTTGAGAGGCTCAACACACATGAGTTTCAGCTTTCTGAGAAAAGAGATATCTACGGTCCAAACTATGGGCGAACTCGTGCCTTGAAGGCAAAAGCTGTCTCCTCATCTGAAGAAGAATCTGACAGCAGTTCTGATGATCCTGGAGACATTGGAAGGGAACTTGCTATGCTTGTGAAGAAGTTCCAAAAATTCACCAAGAAGAAAGGTTTCAGAAAGTCTTCACGATCAAGCTCAAGGAATGATGAAGCTTCTGCTCAGGACTACAAGAAGAAAACATGTCACAAGTGCAAGAAACCTGGCCACTTCATCTTTGAGTGTCCGCAGTGGGACAATGAGAACAAAAAGAAGAAGAAGAGCAAGGAATATGACTCTGACGACAAGAAGAAGAAGAAATACTCAAAGTCTTCTTCCAAGTCTTCCTCAAAGTCTTCATCACACAAGAAGATCTCATCTGGCAAGGCACGTGCGTTTGTTGGCAAGGAAATGGATTCAGAGGAGGAGTCCGCTTCTGAGGAGGCGGAGGTGGAGTCTGAGGAGGAGTCCGATTCTGGCGTTGCAAGTCTGGCTACAGCATACGTTGCCAAGTCCATCTTCAACACTGAAGACAATGACTTCACCATGGACACCGATGCAAATGACAAGGACTACTCTGCTCCTACCTATTGCTTCATGGCACGCGGTGCCAAGGTAAACACACGCACTACTCACTATCAAACATCTAGTGACGATGACTCTGACTGTGGTTCAAGACCCAGCTACAAAACACTTGCTAAAATTGCAACTGAACAACAGAAAGCCATGGAACATATTCAAAAACTGTTAGACAAAAGCGATGATCTGTTAGGCGCTGAAATGACTCGATCTGAGTCCTTAATTGAAGACATAAAAAATCTTCACGTTAAGTATGAGGAACTAGAAAGTCGTCATGAAACGCTCTCAACAACTCATGAAAAGCTTTCCTATGATTATCTTCAAAGGAAGCAAGATCTTGAGAAATTGAGAGCGGCTCATGAAGATCTTCAAAAGGAAAACGAGTCACTTCACGCCAAACAAATCAGTTCCGCTCAGGAAGGATTTGAACCACCATGTCTTAAATGCATCGAGCGTGACAACGCTACTTCTGTTACTGAGTGTTCTACTGCTACTACTGTTGCAATATCTTCAACTATTGATGTGGTAACTAACCCCTCTGCTGAGGATACCACTGCTATTGCTGATGAGAATGCTAGGTTGAAGACATTGCTTGAAACAGGGATGTACAAAAGTCTCAAAGGGTATCAGACACTATGTGATGTCCTCAAAAGGAAGATCCTGAACCGAAACCCTAGGAAAGAGGGTGTTGGGTTCATAAGGAAAATGAATGTTGATGGCTCTTACTGGAAACCTGAGTAGTACCCCAAAACCACATGGGTTGCTGCAAAGGAACCTTCAGCAGATCCATCCAATCTATCTGGCTTCACTTGTGCTAACCCCATTGTCATTGATGAATCCTTTGATGCAAACTATAAACTGTTTAAGAATCAGAATGGTGAAGTGTTTGCCAGGTACATTGGTACTAACTGCAGGAATGGACCGCCTATGAAGAAGATCTGGGTGCCGAAAAGGTGTTTGGAAAATCTTCCTGTGAATGTCATCATGACACCACAGATGAAGAAGACAAACCCCAGACCACAGGCTTCATACGGCCCAAAGGCCTCATACAGACAGAGGACTCACCTGAGTCGCACTAACGCAAATGTTTTGCAGGGAAACCATACTCAGGCCTATGAATATGAGCGCGGTTCATCGAACCGCCATGTTCATAAGACCAAGAACTATTCTGCTTATTCTTATGAGTACTATTCTCTGCCTGCAAGACTTTTTGCTAGGGCTCCAAAGCCAAAGTTCTCAGACGCTGCACTTAGACTTATTGCTTCTAAGCCACCCTTGAAGATGTGGGTGGCTAAGAAAGCTTAACTCTCTTTTGCAGGGAAAGGTCTCCGGCAGAAAACCAAAATCGTCTGACGCTATTGCTGGGGACCTTAAACATCTTGTACGGCGCAAGATCAAATGCCCGAATGGTCTTACTATGTACTTCGTTCCTGAATCGCTTGCTACTCTCCCTATTAGTCCTAATCTGGATCTAAGCTTTCATAACCCACTGGTTCATCAAATGTTTTTGCTTCACAATTCTCTTCGTGAAGCCTATCCCCCTAACTGCACTGTAGGGTACGACACCAGCATCTTCAGAATGGATTATTGATAGTGGGTGTACCAATCACATGACTGGCAAAAGAAGCCTTCTTATGGACTCAACCTTACGTCCATCCGACAAGAGTCACATCACATTTGCTGACACTGGTAAAAGTAAGGTATTTGGTCTAGGTAGAGTTGCAATCTCAAAGGATCAACACATGGATAAAGTCATGCTTGTTGAATCCCTTGGCTTCAACTTAATGTCTGTCTCAATGCTTTGCGATTTGAACATGATCGTAATGTTTGGAAAATATCGCTGCCTTGTTCTAATGGAATCTGACAAGTCTCTAGTGTTTGAAGGGTATCGGAAAGATGATTTGTACGTGGTAGATTTCTCAGCAGGACCACAGCTTGCCGTATGTCTTCTAGCAAAAGCTTCAGAATGCTGGCTTTGGCATCGGAGGCTAGGGCATGCTGGCATGAGGAACCTCCACACCCTTGCAAAGAAGAAGCATGTCATAGGCATCGAGGGCGTCAAGTTCAAGAAAGATCACTTATGCGGTGCCTGTGAAGCAGGAAAGATGACGAGGGCCAAACATCCCTCGAAGACAATCATGACAACTACTCGACCCTTCGAACTGCTCCACATGGATCTTTTCGGTCCTACTCATTACTCAACTCTTACTACTACTGCTTGTCTCTATTGCTTTGTCATTTTTGATGATTATTCTAGATATACTTGGGTGCACATAATCCTCTACAAGACTGAAATGCAGGATGTCTTCAGACGCTTCGCCAATCGAGCAATGAACAACTATGGCGCCAAGATAAAGCACATCAGAAGTGACAATGGCACTGAATTCAAGAACACTGGCCTTGATACATATCTTGATACTTTGGGCATCACACATGAATTCTCAGCCCCGTACACGCCACAGCAGAATGGCGTTGTCGAACGCAAGAACAGAACACTCATTGAGATGGCCCGAACGATGCTTGATGAATACAAGACTCCAAGAAAATTCTGGCCTGAAGCCATTGATACTGCATGCCATACAATCAATCGTGTTTATCTTCACAAGCTTCTAAACAAGACATCTTATGAGCTCCTTACTGGCAAGAAGCCAAATGTCAGTTACTTCAGAGTATTTGGCGCCAGGTGCTGGATCAAGGATCCACATCACACTTCAAAATTTGCACCAAAAGCACATGAGGGTTTTATGCTTGGATATGGAAAGGATTCGCACTCCTACAGAGTCTTCAATCTCTTTCATTATAAAGTGGTTGAAACAGTGGGTGTGCGATTTGATGAGACTAACGGTTCACAAAGAGAACACCTACCAAATGTGCTAGATGAAGTTCCATCCAGCGAATCAATCAAGCTAATGGGAACTGGAGAAATCATACCCTCTGAAGCTCAACCTGAAGAGGAACTTATCATCTCCGCACCTGATCAACCTGAAGATAATGCTCAGTCTGAAGACAATCTCTCTAACAACGACAATGATCAGCAAGAGCAAAATCTTCGCCCTGTACATCCTCGTGTTGCCAATGAAGTGCAGATTGAGAGAATAATTGATAGCATCAATGCACCTGGTCCGCTCACTCGTTCAAGGGCAACTCAGCTAGAAAATTTCTGTGGGCACTTCGCATTCGTCTCAATAACAGAACCCAAGAAAGTTGAAGAAGCCTTCATGGAACCTGAATGGATTCAAGCTATGCAAGAAGAGCTTCAACAGTTTGAGCTGAATAATGTATGGGAACTGGTTAAGCGTCCTGATCCTCGGAAGCACAACATAATAGGCACCAAATGGATATACCGCAACAAGCAAGATGAGCATGGTCAAGTTGTCAGAAACAAAGCTCGTCTCGTTGCTCAAGGATATACTCAAGTGGAAGGCATTGACTTCGATGAAACATTTGCTCCTGTGGCTAGACTTGAAGCCATACGCATACTGCTGGCCTATGCAAATCATCATAACATACTTCTATATCAAATGGATGTGAAGAGCGCCTTTCTCAATGGCAAGATTGAAGAAGTGTATGTTGCACAACCGCCTGGCTTTGAAGATCCAAAACATCCTGACATGGTATACAAGCTCAACAAGGCACTGTATGGCCTCAAACAAGCCCCTCGGGCTTGGTATGACACACTCAAATACTTCCTGAAGAGCAAAGGCTTCATACCTGGTTCCCTCGACCCCACTCTCTTCACGAAGACATATGATGGTGAACTGTTTGTGTGCCAAATATATGTGGATGACATCATCTTCAGCTGCACCAATCAGAAGTACAGTGAAGAGTTTGGATATATAATGCAAGAGCAATATCAGATGTCCATGATGGGAGAGCTGAAGTTCTTCCTCGGTCTTCAAATACGACAGCAACACAATGGCATCTTCATATCTCAAGAGAAGTATCTCAAAGATTGCCTGAAGAAGTTCGGTATGCAAGACTGCAAAGGCTTCACGATGCCAATGCCAGCTAAACATCATCTGGGTCCTGACGACAATGGTAAAGAGTTTGATCAAAAGGTATACCACTCCATGATTGGTTCTTTGCTTTATCTATGTGCATCTAGGCCAGATATTATGCTTAGTGTTTGCATGTGTGCTCGATTTCAAGCGGCACCAAAGGAGTCGCATCACTTAGCTGTGAAGCAAATTCTTCGATATTTGGCTCACACCCCAACTCTAGGATTATGGTATCCAAAGGGCTCAGAGTTTGATCTGGTTGGATTCTCGGATGCTGATTATGCTGGTGACAAACTGGATCGCAAGTCTACATCAGGCACACGTCATTTTCTGGGACGATCACTTGTATGTTGGTCTTCAAAGAAGCAGAACTGTGTATCTCTCTCCACTGCTGAATCTAAATACATTGCTGCTGGATCTTGCTGCGCTCAGCTTCTGTGGATGAAGAAACACTCAAGGACTATGGCATTCATCTGAAGCAAGTGCCACTCTACTGCGACAATGAAAGCGCCATCAAGATTGCCAACAACCCAGTTCAGCACTCGAAGACAAAGCACATTGAAATTCGTCATCACTTTCTCAGAGATCATGTTGTGAAGAAAGATATTGATATCATACACGTCAACACTGAAGAGAAATTGGCAGATATCTTCACCGAGCCCTTGGATGAGAAGAGATTTTGCAAGTTACGGTGTGAGCTAAATATCTTGGAATCCTCAAATGTCCTGTGATCAGGCACACATCCTAACACTTATGCATATTGATGACTTAGATGTGCAACACACGAAGCAAAGTATATCTTCAATCAATGAAGACATACATTCTAAGTGTGAATACATTAATGTGGAATTTGACTTTGGAGCGCCACGATAATTGTGCGCCGTGTCTGGGTCTAATACTTCCTATACGGTGGGTAATGCCACCACCAAATGTTCTGTTTGAAGTGTTTCACTCATGGCATTACATTTGCTATGTCTTCACATTTGGTTTGGCTTCAATCTCAACATGTCTTCATGATTATCTTCACTATGTTGAATATATATATATATATACTAGTGTTCTGTCCTCTACAGCGTTCACTTATAGCTATGTCTTCTTGTTGAATCTTTTGAACTAAGTGAATGTGATCGGACCCTAACCTCTCTATGCTTTCTATCTCAAACTCTATCTCTCCAAATCATATGCATTCTATTGAAACCGTCGAATGTCTTCTCTGCGTCCTTGTCAGCAGAAGATATAGAACAAACATTAAGTCCGTTTTCAATGCTCATTCCTTCACCTGAAACCCGGAGAAGTGGGAACGACCACCCAACAATCCAGGCGCGCGTGGGACGTGGAACAACCCCCGATATGCTGCATGACGGCCACGTGTCCCTCAGATGTGAATCGCCAGGGGCACCTGTGTAATAACGCAGTGCCGCCCCTGTACCTATAAATACACGCCTCACAGCAGTCATTATCTCTTCTTCCACTCTCGCACGAACCCTAGCACCATCGCTAGCCCTCGACGACGCCGGCGACGAAGCGCTTCGCTGACGCAACCTCTCCGACGCCGTCTTCACGCCGACCGCGGACATCGTCTTCTCTGCCGTCGCCATAGGTGTCCTCCGTTGCCAAGTTAGGGCATGGAAGATCGAACTGCTCGGCCTCCTCTTTCACTCCGTCTAGCAGTTCTTCGTGTGGTAAATAAAACTTCCTTTTTACGGCCCCTTTGATCCTATAGCTTTGTCACTTTCTACCACAAGCAGTTTCTATTCACACAAGTTGGATCTCTTTCATACTGCATCTCATAACATGCCTAGTATATTCACTTATGCTTCACAAAGTAGTTAGATTCCTCACTTGTACTGATCCGTGGATTCGTACAAATCTGGAACCAACTCCTTATCTATGAGTGAATGTCTTCGCATGATGAGGTCAATGTCTTCTAAACTGATTTATCTTCAAAATCTTCTGAGAATGCATATGACCTCTTCCCCTTCCCTCGCACCTTAATGCTGTGACAGGTACATGTCCATGGGAGAATCCCTTGGTTCTCATAGTATGCATTCATTTGCAGAATTCTTACAGTATCACATAAATTCTCCCGAAGCCAGTTCATGTTTGTCCAGCAAGCGAAAGCCTTTGAACCCTTTGAACGTATTGAAGCCATTCAGTTTAAAGTTCATGGCTTCAAAGAAATCAGCAAGGAAGGGTGGCAGAAAGCGTCGAGGAGAAACATCAAGAGATCTGCCCGATGACCTCTCAGAGCTGTACAAGACAGATCCTGAAGAGAATTACAATCAGCACAAGACACGAATCCAATGGATTCGACGCTATTGGGCAGAACAGTAGTTCAAGTACAGATTTGTGACAAAGGAATATGCTGAAAAGAATGCCATCAAGCGACCATGGGGAGACATCCTCTACAAAAATCTTCAACCCAGGACCAGCGCTGAAGCCATTGAACAAGGCTTCTATCCCTGCATGGTCCGTGGGCCACAGCCTACAGATGCACACTCATCGTCACTGCTATGGTGTCGTGACGACAATCTGTTCAAGTGCAACTTCCAGTTTGCCCAGAACTCAGCAAAGCAGAACAAGAAGTCATTGGGACTAGACTTCAACCCTGGTCCTTCTGCTCCCCGGGCTGACGGCACACGAGATGCAGAACCCAATGTCATCGGTCCTTTCTACAACCTTGAAGGTCTCATCACCCATATCTTGGTTCAAGGGACAGCCGTGAATGAGCCTGCAGATGACGCTGAATCAGATGAAGCGCCTGCAGCGCCGAAGCCAAAGAAACTGAAGCAGCCAAAAGCTTCAAAGCCTGCCTCTGCACCAAAAATCTCACGGGCGAATCCATTGGCCACTGCACCTCCTGAAGACAGTGTGCAGTCTGAAGATTTGTCACGCATCTCCGAGCCCCAGAAGGTCAAGATGCCTCTGCCACACACCGGCCAAGAACTGACTGCTGCTGCCATTCTGCGAAACGATGCCATTGATCTGTCCAATGATGAAGATCTTGCAGATGACGCTCTTGAGAAACTAATCAAGAGCAAAGAAGAAGCAGAAATCTTCAATGATCTGCCTCTCTTTGACGTGGCAATCATCCACAATTTCATTGATGAATGGTCTGAAACGCCCAACCTCAGCTTCGAAGACCTACAACTTCCCATTGGTCTCACTGTCGCCTTCCATGGCGCCATTGCTTCACAGCTAGCTCTAGCTCAGCGCATCGTCGAACTGAAGCAAAAGATTGACTATGAAAAAGCTCAGTTCAAGAAGCATATGGCCAAGCTCAGTGTGCAAGAGGTCAAGAACTTCAAGATCATGTTGCACGAGCTTAAAGAAGCCTTTCTCAAAAAGCGTGAAGAAGCTCAAGGTTCTCGGGGGCGCATGAAGAGCCTGGCTGACAAGTGTGTGCAAGGCTACAACGAGGCTAAGAAGCGCAAGGACCTTGGGCGTCCGGGCATTAATCCCAGGATGGCTGCTAAGCAGAAGAAGAAGCCCATTGTGGCCAAACCCAAAGCACCAAGGCAGGAAGCAGATCCCATTGTCTTCCCAACTAGCATGACTGGCTCGAAGCCAAAGGCCAGGTCAACCGCTTCAGAATTGAAGAAGACGAGGACTGCTGAGGCTGAAGCCAAAAAGAGGAAACATCCTAAAGCCTCTGCTACTGCTCCCTCCAAGAAGAAAAGGAAGACCAAGAAGGAACGGGCTGCTCCCACAGAGCCCTTGATTGTTGAACACATCTCCATGGTTCGCCCTGACGCTGAACCTCAAGAACGTCAACTGACTGTCCATGAGCCTGCTTTCACAGAGGCTCATGAAGCTGAAGACTTTCCAGCAGCTGATCCCATCGCTGCTAAAGACATTGGTCACCATGACCATGTTGAAGATGATGCAGTTCTTCCTCAGCTCGAGCACCAACAGGTATCATCGCCTGCGCTAATGCACAGCGAACTCATCAGCATTGGTCGCCCTCTGACGCCAATTGCTCAGGATGCATCATGGGCTGATCGCCCACAAGCACAAGAGGAAGAAGACTTTGAGGCCTAGCAAACTCCAACTCCACAGGCGTCGCCAGCGTTACGCAGGCTTCGCAAAGGACCAAGGCCTCCAGTCTCTGAGTCTGAAGCTAAAGTTGTTGAAGACATTCCGGCTGCATCAGCCGATGAAGAAGAAACCCCAAAAGCTGCTACTCCCCTGTTCCACCAAGAAGCTGTTCTCGAGGAGAATGTGACTGTGACCGACCCTCCAGCTCGTCAAGTGGAGGTTGAGAATCTTGAGGCTGCCACCACCAACACCAATGAAGCCACTGACGCTGTCATGGCTGAAGCTAATGTGGAGCCTTCACCAACCCAAGCACCAGAAGTCAGCGAAGCCACTAATCCCACTGCTTCTGTTCCTGCGTCTGCTGCTGGTCCTCAGTTCGACTATCATGTTGAGAACAGGCCTCAGGTACAGAACCCAATCCCAAGATTGCCCAGGTTTCCAGGTCCTGCATCAGCACCTGGATCCTTCAATGTCAATGGCTTCAAAGCAGACAACACTTTCTTCAATAGCTCCAAGAACCCCTACTCAAGGGAAAGAATATCATCTGATCGGTTCTGGAGCTATCCGCAGCGAAGCTATTACTCCTGCATTCTATACAATCAAGGTCGCATCTTCCCACATAAGCGTCTTGACATTGAAGCAATAGCTAGTCTGCCCTGTCTGGAAGAAGCTCTGGATTGCTTCAAAGAGGTTGGATTGCTGCCGTTCGTCACCGACCAAGAGCATTGGAATGAAGAGTTGCTGCTCCAATTCTATGCCACACTTCACATCCGTGGGTACAACAGAGATCCGAAGACTTGGGTCCTGGTGTGGATGACAGGAAATGTTCATCACGAAGCCAAAGCCTTTGATATCATTGAGCTCACTGGTCTACCCACTCCTGGCGATCTCTACGAATCTGGCTGTCAACTTCACAGTGAAGCTGTGGAGAGCATCTTTGAGAAGCCTGAACATAATATGAGTCAGATGCTCAGTATGATGAAGCCATTGCCCCAAGATGCTGCATATCCCAAGGAGTTCTTCGTTGAAGACCTTGAGTATCTGCCAAGGACTATTTATCACATCATAAGGCGAACTCTCTGGCCCATCAAAGGACATTCTCCACATGCCAAGCTGGAAGGTGCAATGAAGACTTTGGTCTTCTATATTCTTCATGGCAAATGCTTCAATGCACAGGACTTCTTCATCCGCCAACTTGCCGCATCAGGCTCTGATCTTTTTGGCTTGAAGTTCTACGCTCCATGGATAATGCGGCTGATTAAACTCCACTCCGCTATCTCATATCAGCCATCTGCTCGCAATCATCGAATCTTTCTGCCTGATGTGGATATGTCTGTTCAAGCCATTTATCCTGAGCCTGCCAAAGAACCTCTAAGTCTTCAGAATGCGGAGCATCAAAGTTTTTCTCAGAACATTGAAGGAGTTGAAGCATTCACTCGTGTGTATCCTTTGGCTGGAACTACACATGCACCGCATCCTGCTCTCACTGAAGCCACCGATAGCACAATTGCCCAACGACCCAAGAAGCGCACTCGTGTTCTCAATGACCGAGAGCTTCTTGTGGATCTTCATCAGAAACAGGATAGGCATCATGACTGCCTGAAGCGCCAAATGCAAAGCCTCTTGGTGGATGTTAATCGCATTCGCAATCTTGCCACCAAGAATGCCTTTGTTGCACATGAAACCTCTCGACGCACCTGGAAAGGGCTGACGCTAATGTGCTCTAAAGATGATCTTCAAGAGGATGGCTTCTTTGAACGCTTTAAGTTTGACTCCACACCTCCTCGAAGGGCAGTGCTGCGACGAACTCCATCTCTTGAAGACTTTGAGTTCTCTTCCTCTGCTGCAACTGTGAATGCCAGAGTGATCGAGGATGAAGACGATGATACTTCACCGCCACCTCCTTCAGCACGCTTCGACACTGCTCCAAGTTCTTCTGCACCGCCGAACACCACCGACGACCCTGCTGCTTCACCTACTCTTCATGGGAATGAGTAGATGCTCTATGTCTTCAAACCTTTTTGGTCCTTACTGACAAAAGGGGGAGAAGCATATGAGTTTGATAGTCTTCAAGCGGGTCCATATGGGCGGTTGCTTTATATTTTGCTTCGTGTTTACAACTCTCATTTGATACATTTGGTTCTTTGAGTTGTAACACTTAAACTCGATGGTCGTCTGCTACTTATTTGCCACTTTGTGTTATTTGCCACTTTGTGATGCGATGATAAATTCCGCACTTAGATCATTTTGCAGACGTCCATTTTCCATTATGCATGTCATTATCTTCACATACCTTCTCATGCATAATGAATTGTCATCATAAGTTGAAGAGGATCTCCACGAGTACAACCTGCCATGTGCATTTGCATTCCAAAAGCAAATTACTTATATGCACATCTTCAGGGGGAGCCCTTGCAACTAATGAAGACAATTCCTTTACAATTTCACATATTATATTCCCCGTTGAAAACTTCAACTAGTTTGTCATCAATCACCAAAAAGGGGGAGATTGTAAGTGCATCTAGTGCCACCCCTAGTTGGTTTTGGAGTATTGACGACAAACCTAGTTGAGGGACTAATGTGTTTGTGAGAATTGCAGGATAACACAGGTAGAAGTCCCTCATTGATTCGGTTTTCCTACCAGAGATGACCCCTAAAAATGTATGAAGACATTGATGTCAAAGGTGGTATATGAAGATATTCACATTGAAGACTATGACAAGAGAAGACATCGCATGAAGCCTATGGAGCTCAAAGAGTTAGATCTTTCGTAGTTCTTTTTCTTCTTTGTTGAGTCATAGGAACCACCGTACTGTTAAGTGGGGTCCAAGAGAACCAGTCAGAATGACTGAAGTGATGCTTAACCAAAACCTATGTCTTCGAGTGAAGACTATGAGAGTGAATCTTGTCCAGAGTCGGACAATTCAGCTTTGCTTGTAGCCCAAGTAAAGTTGCCGTGTGAGTTTGAAATCTGACCGTTGGAACACGTGTCAGTTCCTTAGTGACCCAGGGTCATTTCGGACAAATCAGGTCGGGTTGCCTAGTGGCTATAAATAGCCCACCCCCTACAACCATAAACGGTTGGCTGCTCAGAGTTAGAGTACGGCTTTTGTCGTTTGAGAGCAACCCACCTCGAAGCCTTTGAGAGAGAATTCCTTGCGAGGATAAAGCCCTAACCACCCAGAGCCAAAGAGAGTTAGGCATCACTTAAGTCTTCTTCTCTGGGTGATCTAAAGAATTATTACACTTGAGGACTGTGAATCCTCTAGCTGGTTAGGCGTCGCGTTCTGAGCATCCAAGAGACATTGTGGATCGCCGATGAATGAAGTCTGTGAAGGTTTGGGAGTCTACCTTGAAGACTTACCAGAGTGATTGGGCGAGGTCTGTGTGACCTTAGCTCAAGGGGAATACGGTGAGGACTAGGTGTCCTGAGCTGCGTGTTCAGGACTGGGTGTCCGGGACTGTGTGTCCTCAGGTTTAAATACCTAGCCGCCCAACCAGATGTACAGTTGTCACAGCAACTGGAACTGGTCCAACAAATCATTGTCTTCAACGAGTCACTGGTTTCATCCTTCCCTTCCCTTTACTTACTGTTACTCCTTGTGAAGTCATTGTATGATTGCACTATCTTTTGTCTTCACTGAGTGACTGCGTGTTCTGTTTGGCTTCATAATATCTTCCTACCTGATCCTTACTACATTGCTGCTATTAGTCATTGTGCTCTCACTCCATTGAATACTTGACTATGGTTTGCCTAGTGTAGTCTACCTTCCGCTACATGGTAATAGGTTTATTTCTATCGTTTGTCTTCGAAACTTCCACGTTTTGAAGACTTTCATAAAAATCGCCTATTCACCCCCCCCCCCCTCTAGTCGATATAACGCACTTTCAATTGGAATATACAAGCCAAGTTCTATAATGTAAAATTCCCACTAGTATATGAAAATGACAACATATGAGACTCTCTATATGAAGAACATGGTTCTACTTTGAAGCACAATATATGAGACTCGCTATATCATGGTGCTACTTTGAAGCACAAGTGTGGAAAAAAGGATAGTAGCATTGCCCCTTTTTATTTATTTTCTTTTTTTGGGCCTTCTTTTTTTTTCTTTGGCCTTTTTTTATTTTATTTGGGACAATGCTCTATTGAATGATGATCATCACACTTTTATTTATTTACAACTCAATGATTACAACTCGATTCTAAAACAAAGTATGACTCTATATGGATGCCTCCGGCGGTGTACCGGGATATGCAATGAATCAAGAGTGACAAGTATGAAGAAATTATGAACGGTGGCTTTGCCACAAATACTATGTCAACTACATGATCATGCTAAGCAATATGACAATGATGAATGTGTCATGATGAACTAGATGGTGGAAAGTTGCATGGCAATATATCTCGGAATGGCTATGGAAATGCCATAATAGGTAGGTATGGTGGCTGTTTTGAGGAAGGTATATGGTAGGTGTATGATACCGGCGAAAGGTGCGCGGTATTAGAGAGGCTAGCAAAGGTGGAAGGGTGAGAGTGCGTATAATCCATGGACTCAACATTAGTCATAAAGAACTCATATACTTATTGCAAAAATCTATAAGTTATCAAAGCAAAGTATTACGCGCATGCTCCTAGGGGGATAGATTGGGAGGAAAAGACCATCGCTCGTCCCCGACTGCCACTCATAAGGAAGACAATCAATAAATAAATCATGCTCCGACTTCGTTACATAACGGTTTACCATACGTGCATGCTACGGGAATCACAAACCTTAACACAAGTATTCTTTAAATTCACAACTACTCAACTAGCATGACTTTAATATTATCACCTCCATATCTCAAAACAATTATCATGCTTCAATCTTTTCTTAGTATTCAACACACTCAAAAGAAAGTTTCACAAATCTTGAATACCAAGCATATTATTATTAAGAAAATTACCATGCTATTAAGAGACTCTCAAAATAATTTAAGTGAAGCATGAGAGATCAATAGTTTCTTTAAAACAAATCCACCACCGTGCTCTAAAAGATCTAAGTGAAGCACATAGAGCAAAATTATAACACTCAAAAGATATAAGTGAAGCACATAGAGCAAAATTATCTAGCTCAAAAGATATAAGTGAAGCACATAGAGAAAAACTACTTAGCTCAAAAGATATAAGTGAAGCACATAGAGCAAAACTACTTAGCTCAAAAGATATAAGTGAAGCACATAGAGTATTCTATCAAATTTTAGTTCATGTATGGATCTCTCAAAAGGTGTGTACGGCAAGGATGATTGTGGCATACTAAGACACAAATACACAAATAATACAAGAGCTCCAAGCAGAACACATATCATGTTGGTGAATAAAAATATAGCTCCAAGTAAATTACCGATGGAAGTGGACGAAAGAGGGGATGCCTTCCGGGGCATCCCCAAGCTTTGACTTTTTGGTGTCCTTGGATTATCTTAGGGGTGCCATGGGCATCCCCAATCTTAGGCTCTTGCCACTCCTTGTTCCATGATCCATCAAAAGAATTCACCCAAAACTTGAAAACTTCACAACACAAAACTCAAAATAGAAAACTCGTGAGCTCCGTTAGCGAAAGAAAACAAAAGACCACTTCAAGTTACTGTAATGAACTCATTCTTTATTTATATTGGTGTTAAACCTACTTTATTCCAACTTCTCTATGGATTATAAACTATTTTACTAGCCATAGATTCATCAAAATAAGCAAACAACACACGAAAAACAGAATCTGTCAAAAACAGAACAGTCTGTAGTAATCTGTGGCTAGCGCAAGATCTGGAACCCCAAAAATTATAAAATAAATTGCTGGACGTGAGGAATTTATCTATTAATCATCTTCAAAAAGAATTAACTAAATAGCACTCTTCAAATAAAAATTACAGCAGTTCTCGTGAGCACTAAAGTTTCTGTTTTTTACAGCAAGTTCAACAAGACTTTCCCCAAGTCTTCCCAACGGTTCTAATTGGCACAAACACTAATTAAACACAAAAAAACACAACCAAAACAGAGTCTAAATAATTTATTTATTACTAAACAGGAGCAAAAGTCAAGGAATAAAAATAAAATTGGGTTGCCTCCCAACAAGCGCTATCATTTAACGCCCCTAGCTAGGCATATAACCGAGCATAGATCTAGGTATTGCCATCTTTGGTAGGCAATACATAAGTGGCTCTCATGATAGTTTCATATGGTAATTTTATTTTCTTTCTAGGAAAGTGTTTCATGCCCTTTTTTAATGGAAATTGAAATCTAATATTTCCTTCCTTCATATCAATAATCGCACCAACCGTTCTAAGGAAAGGTCTACCAAGAATAATAGGGCAAGAAGGATTGCAATCTATATCAAGAACAATGAAATCTACTGGCACATAATTCCTATTTGCAACAATAAGAACATCATTAATCCTTCCCATAGGTTTCTTAATAGTGGAAATCTAGCAAATCACACAAGTCTTGGGAATAGTAGAGACACTAGCACCCAAATCACACAAAGCATAAAACTCATGATCTTTAATTTTAATTTTAATAGTTGGTTCCCACTCATCATAGAGTTTTCTAGGGATAGAAACTTTCAACTCAGTTTTTTTTCATAAGATTGCATTAAGGCATCAACAATATGTTCGGTGAAGGCTTTATTTTGACTATAAGCATGTGGAGAATTTAGCACGGATTGCAACAAGGAAATACAATCAATTAAAGAGCAACTTTCATAATTAAATTCCTTGAAATCCAATATAGTGGGTTTAGCAACATCTAGATTTTTATTTCTTTCAATCCCACTTTCATCAATTTCATCATTAAGATCTAAATACTCCGAATTTTTAGAACGCCTTCTAGGTAAAGGAAGATCATATTCAGTTTCATCAAGATTCATATTGCAAAATAAAGATTAAAGTGAAACGTAAAAAAGTAAAGGCAAAGTAAAAAAAGCAAAGCAAGATTAAAGTGATGGAGATTGATATGATGAGAATAGACCCGGGGCCATAGGTTTCACTAGTGGCTTCTCTCAAGAGCATAAGTATTCTACGGTGGGTGAACAAATTATTGTTGAGAAATTGACAGAATTGAGCATAGTTATGAGAATATCTAGGCATGATCATGTATATAGGCATCACATCCGTGACAAGTAGATCGAAACGATTCTGCATCTACTACTATTACTCCACTCATCGACCACTATCCAGCATGCATCTAGAGTATTATGTTAAAAACAGAGTAATGCCTTAAGCAAGATGACATGATGTAGAGAGATAAATTCATGCAATATGAAATAAACCCCATCTTGTTATCCTCGATGGCAATGATACAATACGTGCCTTGCTGCCCCTTCTGTCACTGGGTAAGGACACTGCAAGATCGAACCCAAAGCTAAGCACTTCTCCCATGGCAAGAACTACCAATCTAGTTGGCCAAACCAAACGGATAATTCAAAGAGACTTGCAAAGATAACCAATCATTCATAAAAGAATTCGGAGAAGATTCAAATATTATTCATGGATAGACTTGATCATAAACCCACAATTCATCGGTCTCAACAAACACACCGCAAAAAGAAGAGTACATCGAATAGATCTCCACAAGAGAGGGGGAGAACTTTGTATTGAGATTCAAAGAGAGAGAAGAAGCCATCTAGCTACTAACTATGGACCCGAAGGTCTGAGGTAAACTACTCACACTTCATCGGAGAGGCTATGATGATGTAGAAGCCCTCCGTGATGACGGCCCTCTTCCGGCGGAGCTCCGGAACAGGCCCCAAGATGGGATCTCGTGGATACAGAAAGTTGCGGCGGTGGAATTAGGTTTTTGGCTCATGTTCTGATCGTTTGGGGGTACGTGTGTATATATAGGAGGAAGAAGTACGCCGGAGGAGCAACGAGGGGCCCACGAGGCAGGGGGGCGCGCCCTAGGGGGGCGCCCCCACCCTCGTGACCGCCTCTTTTGTTCCTTGGAGCAGGGTCCAAGTCTACTGGATCACGTTCAGTGAGAAAATCACGTTCCCGAAGATTTTATTCCGTTTGGACTCCGTTTGATATTCCGTTTCTTCGAAACACTGAAATAGGCAAAAAAACAGCAATTCTGGGCTGGGCCTCTGGTTAATAGGTTAGTCCCAAAAATAATATAAAAGTGGAAAATAAAGCCCAATATAGTCCAAAACAGTAGATAATATAGCATGGAGCAATCAAAAATTATAGATACGTTGGAGACATATCAGCCGTTAATAGGCCAAGAGTTACATAGGGCCTCATATGTGCCGAAAGATGTCATGGGCCATACATGGGCTAGAAGTGAAAACGGGCTGGAATCATATTGGATGGCCCAGATGACGCTAGTGGGCCTAATTCGAATAGGGCGTAACAGGTCTAGGGTTAGCGGGCTGTAAATGGGCTATATGCGAACAGGCCGTTAACATGCTTTCCATGGGCCGACCCGCCACCTTTTGACCAAGTCAAACGGACCGGCCTTTTCACAGGAATGGGCCTCTGTTGGGCCGTGCCGCGTGTCGATGTATCATAGGCGCCTTTTGTCCAATGAGTGGATGACATCTGTCCCAGCGATGAGCCGACACATGTTTCCTCCAGCCAATGATGATTTTACACATGGAAAATCCCCATTGGTCAGGGCTGTTAACGGGTTATCGGATCCAAAACACAACCCGATAGCTTAACGGCGTTCCGTTACGGTGGATGCCACGTGTCAGTCACCCTTGACGAAAGCACTTCTGTGACGCGCGATTTATCGTCATGGAAGTGGACACTTCCGTGATGATAATTTTGGTAATGTCATGGAACACTTCTACGACAGCACAGGTATGACTATCTTGATTCTGTCATAAATTTTTCATGGATGTACTTGCATGATAGAAAACGTGACCTACTGTGACAAACACGTATCATCACGGAAGTGTATTTTTTTGTAGTGAGGGGGTCTCCGGACAGCCGGACTATATCCTTTGGCCGGACTGTTGAACCATGAAGATACAAGATTGAAGACTTCATCTCGTGTCCGGATGGGACTTTACTTGGTGTGGAAGGCAAGCTAGGCAATACGGATATGTATATCTCCTCCTTTGTAACCAACCTTGTGTAACCGTAGCCCCCTCCGGTGTCTATATAAACCGGAGGGTTTTAGTCCGTAGGACGACAGACAATCATACCATAGGCTAGCTTCTAGGGTTTAGCCTCTCTGATCTCATGGTAGATCTACTCTTGTAATACTCATATCATCAAGAACAATCAAGCAGGATGTAGGGTTTTACCTCTATCAAGAGGGCCCGAACCTGGGTAAAACATCGTGTCCCCTGCCTCCTGTTACCATCCGCCTTAGATGCACAGTTCGGGACCCCCTACCCGAGATCCGCTGGTTTTGACACCGACAACATGTCTATGGTTAGGAAACTTAACCATCTTTGATTAACGAGCTAGTCTAGTAGAGGCTTACTAGGGACACGGTGTTTTGTCTATGTATCCACACATGTATCAAGTTTCAGGTTAATACAATTCTAGCATGGATAATAAACATTTATCATGATATGAGGAAATATAAAATAACAACTTTATTATTCCCTCTGGGGCATATTTTCTTCAATCTCCCACTTGCACTGGAGTCAATAATATAGTTCACATCGCCATGTGATTTAACACCAATAGTTCACATCACCATGTGATTAACACCCATAGTTCACATCGCCATGTGACCAACACCCAAAGGGTTTACTAGAGTCAGTAATCTAGTTCACAGCGCCATGTGATTAACACCCAAAGAGTACTAAGGTGTGGTCATGTTTTGCTTGTGAGAGAGGTTTAGTCAACGGGTCTGCCACATTCAGATCCTTGTGTATTTTGCAAATTTCTATGTCTACAATCCTCTGCACGAAGCTACTCTATCTAAATGCTCCCACTTTCAATATGTATCCAGACCGAGACTCAGAGTCATCCAGATTGGTGTCAAAGCTTGCATTGACGTAACTCTTTACGACAAACTCTTTATCGCCTCCATAACCGAGAAATATTTCCTTAGTCCTCTAAGGATAATTTTGACCGCGGTCTAGTGATCTACTCCTAGATCACTATTGTACTCCCTTGCCAAACTCATGGCAAGGTATACAATAGGTCTGGTACACAGCATGGCATACTTTATAGAACCTATGGCTGAGGCATAGGGAATGACTTTCATTATCTCTCTATCTTCTGTCGTGGTCAGGCTTTGAGTCTTACTCAACTTCACACCTTGCAACTCAGGCAAGAACTCCTTCTTTGACTGATCCATTTTGAACTCCTTCAAAATCTTATCAAGGTATGTACTCATCGAAAGTATTATCAAGCAACTTGATCTATATTTATAGATCTTGATGCCCAATATGTAAGTAGTTTCACCGAGGTCTTTCTTTTAAAAACTCCTTTCAAACACTCCTTTATTATTTCCTGAAAATTCTACATCATTTCCGATCAACAATATGTCATTCACATATACTTATCAGAAAGGCTGTAGTGCTCCCACTCACTTTCTTGTAAATACAGACTTCACCCCAAGTCTGTATAAAACTATATGCTTTGATCAACTCATCAAAGCGTATATTCCAACTCTGAGATGCTTGCACCAGTCCATAGATGGATCGCTGGAGCTTGCACACATTGTTAGCACCTTTAGGATTGAGAAAACCTTATGGTTGCATCATATACAACTCTTCTTTAATAAATCCATTAAGGAATGCAGTTTTGACATCCATTTGCCAGATTTCATAAAATGCGGCAATTGCTAACATGATGCGGACAGACTTTAAGCATGATACGAGTGATAAAATCTCATCGTAGTCAACACCTTGAACTTGTCAAAAACCTTTTGCGACAATTCGAGCTTTTTAGATAGTAACACTACTATAAGCGTCCGTCTTCCTCTTAAAAATCCATTTATTCTCAATGGCTCGTCGATCATCGGGCAAGTCAATCAAAGTCCATAGTTTGTTCTCATACATGGATCCTATCTCAGATTTCATGGCCTCAAGCCATTTATCAGAATCTGGGCTGATCATCGCTTCCTCATAGTTCATAGGTTTGTCATGGTCTAGTAACATGACTTCCAGAACAGGATTATCGTGCCACTCTGGTGCGGAACATGCTCTGCTTGATCTATGAGGTTCGGTAGTAACTTGATCCAAAGTTTCATGATCATTATCATTAGCTTCCTCACTAGTTGGTGCAGGCATCACGGGAACGATTTTCTGTGATGAGCTACTTTCCAATTCGAGAGAAGGTACAATTACCTCATCAAGTACTACTTTCCTCCCACTCACTTCTTTCAAGAGAAACTCCTCTAGAAAGGATCCATTCTTAGCAACAAAGATCTTGCCTTCGGATTTGTGATAGAAGGTGTACCCAACAGTTTCTTTTGGGTATCCTATGAAGACACACTTCTCCGATTTGGGTTCGAGCTTATCAGGCTGAAGCTTTTTCACAAAGCACCGCAACCCCAAACTTTAAGAAACGACAGCTTAGGTTTCTTGCTAAACCACAGTTCATACAGTGTCGTCTCAACGGATTTAGACGGTTCCCTATTTAATGTGAATGCAGTTGTTTCTAATGCATAACCACAAAATGATAGTGGTAAATTGGTAAGAGACATCATAGATCGCACCATATCTAATAAAGTACGGTTACGATGTTCGGACACACCATTATGTTGTGGTGTTCCAGGTGGCGTGAGTTGTGAAACTAGTCCACATTATTTTAAATGAAGGCCAAACTCGTAACTCAAATATTTGCCTCCGCGATCAGATCGTAGAAACTTTATTTTTCTTCTTACAATGATTCTCCATTTCACTCTGAAATTCTTTGAACTTTTCAAATGTTTCAGACTTGTGTTTCATTAAGTAGATATACCCATATTTGCTCAAATCATCTGTGAAGGTTAGAAAATAATGATACCCGCCGCGAGCCTCAACACTCATCGGACCGCATACATCGGTATGTATTATTTCCAATAAGTCAGTGGCTCCCACCATTGTTCCGGAGAACGGAGTTTTAGTCATCTTGCCCATGAGGCATGGTTCGCAAGTATCAAATGATTCATAATCAAGTGATTCCAAAAATCCATCCATATGGAGTTTCTTCATGCGCTTTACACCAATATGACCTAAACGGCAGTGCCACAAATATGTTGTACCATCATTATCAACTTTGTATCTTTTGGCATCAATATTATGAATATGTGTATCACTACGATCGAGATTCAATAAACCATTTACATTGGGTGTATGACCATAGACGGTTTTATTCATGTAAACAGAACAACAATTATTCTCCGACTTAAATAAATAACTGTGTCGCAATAAACATGATTCAATCATATTCATGCTCAACGCAAACACCAAATAACATTTATTTTGGTCCAACACTAATCTCGAAGGTAGAGGGAGTGTGCGATGGTGATCTTATCAACCTTGGAATCACTTCCAACACATATCGTCACCTCGCCCTTAACTAGTCCGTGTTCATTTTGAAATTCCGGTTTCAAGTTACCAATCTTGGCAACTGAACCGGTATCAAATACCCTGGGTTACTATGAACACTAGTAAAGTACACATCGATAACATGTATATCAAATATACCTTTGTTCACTTTGCCATCCTTCTTATCCGCCAAGTATTTGGGGTGGTTCCGCTTCAAGTGACCATTCCCTTTGCAGTAGAAGCACTCAGCTTCAGGCTTAGGTCTAGCTTTGGGTTTCTTCACGGGAGTGGAAACTTGCTTGCCATTCTTTCTTGAAGTTCCCTTTCTTTTCCTTTGCCCATTTTCTTAAAACTAGTGGTCTTGTTAGCCATCAACACTTGATGCTCTTTCTTGATTTCTACCTTCGCCGATTTTAGCATCACGAAGAGCTCGGGAATCGTTTTCGTCGTCCCTTGCATATTATAGTTCATCACAAAGTTCCAGTAACTTGGTGATAGTGACTAGAGAACTCTGTCAATCACTATCTTATCTGGAAGATTAACTCCCACTTGATTCAAGTGATTGTAGTCCCCAGACATTTTGAGCACAAGCTCACTGTTTGAGCTATTCTCCTCAATCTTGTAGGCATAGTACTTGTCAGAGGTCTCATACCTCTCGACTCGGGCATGAGTCTGAAATACCAATTTCAGCTCTTGGAACATTTTATATGCTCTGTGGTGTTCAAAACATTTTTGAAGTCCCGGTTCTAAGCCGTAGAGCATGCTGCACTAAACTATCAAGTAGTCATCATACTGAGCTTGCCAAACGTTCATAACGTCTCTATCTGCTCCTGCAATAGGTCTGTCACCTAGCGGTGCATCAAGGACATAATTCTTCTGTGCAGCAATGAGGATAATCCTCGGATCACGGACCTAGTCCGCATCATTGCTACTATCATCTTTCAACTTATTTTTCTCTAGGAACATATCAAAAAATAAACGGAGAGCTACATCGCAAGCTATTGATCTACAACATAGATATGCAAATACTATAAGGACTAAGTTTCATGATAAATTAGGTTCAATTAATCTTATTACTTAAGAACTCCCACTTAGATAGACATCCCTCAAATCATCTAAATGATACATGATCCAAATCAACTAAACCATGTCCGATTATCACGTTAGATGGAGTAGTCATCAATGGTGAACATCTCTATGTTGATCATATCTACTATATGATTCACATTCGACCTTTCGGTCTCTAGTGTTCCGAGGCCATGTCTGTAGATGCTAGGGTCGTCAAGTTTAACCCAAGTATTCCGCATGTGCAAAACTATCTTGCACCCGTTGTATGTGAACGTAGAGCCTATCACACCCGATCATCACGTGGTGTCTCAGCACGAAGAACTTTCACAACGGTGCATAATCAGGGAGAACACTTATACCTTGAAATTTAGTTAAGGGGTCATCTTATAATGCTACTACCGTACTAAGCAAAATAAGATGCATAAAAGATAAACATCACATGCAATCAAAATATGTGACATGATATGGCCATCGTCATCTTGTGACTTTGATCTCCATCTCCAAAGCGCCGTCATGATCTCCATCGTCACCGGCTTGACACCTTAATCTCCATCGCAGCGTCATGGTCGTCTCGCCAACTATTGCTTCTACAATTATCGCTAACGCATAGTGATAAAGCAAAGCAATTACATGGCGTTTGCATTACATACAATAAAGCGACAACCATAAGGCTCCTGCCAGTTGCCGATAACTTTTACAAAATATGATCATCTCATACAACAACGTCTATCACATCATGTCTTGACCATATCACATCACAACATGCCCTGCAAAAACAAGTTAGACGTCCTCTACTTTGTTGTTGGAAGTTTTACGTGGCTGCTACAGGCTTCTAGTAAGAACCGTTCTTACCTATGCATCAAAACCACAACGATGTTTCGTCAAGTTTGCTATTTTAACCTTCAGCAAGGATCGGTCGTAGTCAAATTCGATTCAACTAAAGTTGGAGAAACAGACACCCGCCGGCCATCTTTATGCAAAACTAGTTGCATGTCTGTCGGTGGAACCGGTCTCATGAACGTGGTCATGTAAGGTTGGTCCAGGCCGCTTCATCCAACAATACCGCTGAATCAAAATAAGACGTTGGTGGTAAGTAGTATGACTATAACTGCCCACAAGTCTTTGTGTTCTACTCGTGCATATCATCTATGCATAGACCTGGCTCGGATGCCACTGTTGGGGAACGTAGCATGCAATTTCCAAAAAAACTCCTATGCTCACGCAAGATTTATCTAGGAGATGCATAGCAACGAGTGGGGGAGAGTGTGTCTACATACCCTCGTAAACCGAAAGCAGAAGCGTTTGACAACGCGATTGATGTAGTCGAACTTCTTCTCGTTCTGACCGATCAAGCACTAAATGTACGACACCTCCAAGTTCTGCACACGTTCAGCTCGATGACGTCCCTCGAACTCTTGATCCAGCAAAGTGTCTAGGGAGAGTTCTGCCAGCACGACAATGTGGTGACGGTGATGGTGAAGTAATCCGCGCAGGGCGTCGCCTAAGCACTACGTGAATATGGCTGGAGGCATAAACTATGGAGGGAGGCGCCGCACACGGCTAATAGCTGTTGATTGTGTGTTCTAGCAGTGTGTGTGTGTGTATTGGAGGGAGGAGAGGCAGCCAAGGGGGCGCCCCAAGTAGGAGGAATCCTACTTGGGGTCCTTCCAATTCGGCCTCCCCCCTTTTCTATTCCTATTCAGAGTAGGAAGGGAAGAGGGGGAAGGGGAATCCTATTCCCTTTTTCCTTCCCGTCTTCCCCTTTCCTTCTCCAATTTGTCCAGCCCATATGGGGGGCGCACCAGCCCCTTTGTGTCTGGTGTGTTTTCCCTCTTGGCCCATAAGGTCCATATCTTTTGCCGGGGGTGTCCGGAACCCCTTCCGGTGACCCGATTATGTACTCGGTACCCCCAGAACACTTCCGGTGTCCGAATACCATCGTCCAATATATGAATCTTTACCTCTCTACCATTTAAAGACTCCTCGGCATGTTCATGATCTCATCCGGGACTCCGAACAATATTCAGTCGCCAAATCACATAACTCATATAATACAAAACCGTCGTCGAACGTTAAGCGTGCGGACCCTACGGGTTCGAGAACTATGTAGACATGACCGAGACTCCTCTCCGGTCAGTAACCAATAGCGTAACATGGATGCTCATATTGGCTCCCACATATTCTACGAAGATCTTTATCGTTCGAATTGTAATGACAACATACGTTATTCCCTTTGTCATCGGTATGTTACTTGCCCGAGATTCGATCGTCTGTATCTTCAGACCTAGTTCAATCTCGTTACCGGCAAGTCTCTTTACTCGTTCAGTAATGCATCATGCATCCCACAATTAACTCATTAGTCATATTGCTTGCAAGGCTTATTATGATGTGCATTACCGAGAGGGCCTAGAGATACCTCTTCGATACTCAGAGTGACAAATCCTAATCTCGATCTATGCCAACCCAACAAACACCTTCGGATATACCTGTAGAGCATCTTTATAATCACCCAGTTATGTTGTGACGTTTGATATCACACAAGGTATTCCTCCGGTATCCGGGAGTTGCATAATCTCGTAGTCGAAGGAATATGTAATACTCTTTTGCGGTGTGTTTGCCGAGATCTGATGAATTGTGATTTATGATCAGCTTACCTATGAATATTATTTGAATCTTCTCTGAATTCTTATATGCATGATTTGATATATTTGTAATTCTCTTCGAACTATCGGTTTAGTTTGGCCAAGTAGATCGGTTTTCCTTGCAATGGGAGAAGTGCTTAATTTTGGGTTCAATCTTGCGGTATCCTTTCCCAGTGATAGTAGGGGCAGCAAGGCACGTATTGGATTGTTGTCACCGAGGATAAAAAGATGGGGTTTACATCATATTGCTTGAGTTTATTCATCTACATCATATCATCTTACTTAATGCGTTACTATGTTCTTCATGAACTTAATACTCTAGATGCACGCAGGAGTCGGTCGATGTGTGGAGTAATAGTAGTAGATGCAGAATCGTTTCGGTCTACTTGACACGGATGTGATGCCTATATTTCATAATCATTGCCTTAGATATCACCATAACTTTGCGCTTTTCTATCAATTGCTCGACAGTAATTTGTTTATCCACCGTATTATTTGCTATCTTGAGAGAAGCCTCTAGTGAAACCTATGGCCCTGGGTCTATTTTCCATCATACTAGTTTTCGATCTTCTATTTTCCATCATACTAGTTTCCGATCTATTATTTTGCAATCTTTTACTTTCCAATCTATAAACAAAAAAAGACCAAAAATATTTACTTTATCTTTTGTTTAGTTTTATCTATCTTCATCAGATCTCACTTTTCCAAGTAACCGTGAAGGGATTGACAACCCCTTTATCGCATTGGGTGCAAGTTGTTTGATTGTTTGTGCAGGTATTGATGATTTGTGCGTTGTCTCCTACTGGATTGATACCTTAGTTCTCTAACTGAGGGAAATACTTATCTCTACTTTGCTGCATCACCCTTTCCTCTTCAAGGGAAAACCAACGCAGGCTCAAGAAGTAGCACCGGCGAAAGCGACGAAGTCCACCGACTCCATGGCGGCGGCGGGCGATGGGGCAGTAGCGACAACCGTCATCGCGGATCAGGCGAAGGAAGAAGGGAACGAGGCCTGACATCTCACCGGCGAGTCTCGATCTCTTCCTCTTTTCTGTTGTTTCACTCTCTGGTAGTTCTACGTGTGTGATAACATGTTTGAAGTGAAATGGAAACTTCTATATTGATTTGATCGTTACTGTCCGAACAAACGCGACACTTGAGAGGGATGTGTCGGTTCGGAGAAGGGAGAGAGAAGCATCAGCTGCATAGGCAAACCGCACGACGGTTATGGACAAGGGGAGATTCTCCACTAATGACATGTGCTAATTCATCACAACATCCACAGCCACTGGCTTACATAGTCTTACAGCTCGGCAATGGAGATTGATAGCAAATTACACTGAAAGTAAAACACAGTATCAACGGCAAGCGAAATGCTAGAGGATAACTAAAGAGATGAGCGTAGCCGTTGGATGAGATCCCCTGCCACCCGCCGTTAGATCTTGGTAACTCGGCTGGAGGTGTCGGTGGGCTTCAGATACAGGTCTGGTTGAGACTTGCATGCTGGCAGACGAGGCCACATGTTTTTTTAACACAGTACAGACGCAAGCTTTAATATAAACACACATACACTCACCTCTATGAACGCACACATGCACACTCTATCTTTATAAGCACCATCGAAAAACTGAGCAGGCATATCGTCTTAAGATTTTACGAAGTCATGCCTCGTGATCAATGAAAACATCTCCTTTCAATGAAAGCGTATCACCGGAAATCCTGAAATAAATTCATAATAAATGTGAGCATCAGAATTTAAACCCTGGTAAGCTAGGGATACCATTGTCTACCAAAAGTCCACCGGAAGAGGCCACATGTTGAGGTAGTATACGTGGTCTCCTATGATGTGTCATGTCGGCCGCTCAGACCCCTCCCAATGCATTAGTGCTAAAGTGGGGTGCTAAATGCATTAAGATGCTTAGCAACTAATGTCCCCAATGCATCGGTGCTTAGGTTTTGTTGCTAAGTCTCCTCTATTTAATTGTTTAATAATAAAACCCCTTCATGTATTGGTTGGTAATCTTTTTGTCCAGGTCCACGTTCTTAGCATTGGTTCTTATTAGGATCACTATAATGCTTTCTCTCCTCTTTAATTGCTTTGCCACATCATATTTCTATCTATATGGCACCCTTAGCACATGTACACCATGAAGCACTCGGAAGGGCTTCAGATGCAGGGCCTTTGGAGGGTAGTACTAGCAGGGACTGGGATCAGGTGACTTGCCCACTCGCAGTCACGCCATAACATGCGGCTATCAATCCAGCGTCCATTCAATATCCAATGGAAGGGATTGATCCATGAGAAACCAGCCAACACTTGGCAATTTTTACGCACACAATTGTAGTTTTACGTGTACATGCAACAAGCTACTGTATGCACTAAGTGCTCTCCACGGTACAAATACATTTAGAATAATTACTAGTACACACTCCGTCCCAAAATTCTTGTCTTAGATTAGTCTAGATACGAATGTATTTAATACTAAAACATGACTTAATACATCCGTATTTAGACAAATATAAGACAAGAATTTTGAGATAAAGGGAGTAGTAATTATGGATAAATTTTAATAGCAACAACTAGACTAAACGTACACATGCCCTATGATTAACAAGTTCTATATATTATATTGCAAAGTTTTTTATATTATATTTAAACCGATTCATTTTAACAAGTTCAATTATTAAAAAAACTAAACTAAAACTAAGCGAGGTACCAGACAGTGACCTCGTTCGCATGAACGTCGTCGTTGGTAGCACATTGGTCGTTGTTCGCGCCGTCGCTATCGCCGTCGGAGGGCGGCAGCGGCACCGCGCAGATGTCTTCGCGGTGGTCCGGGACCGGCCCTCTGCCCAGGTTAGCGCGAGGTCTGGTCCGACACCACCCAGTCTGGCACGATGTCTATCTGTCACACCCTCGATGCGACTATAGCTCCCACGTGTCGAGGCACGACTTAGAGACATAATCGCGTTGAAGGCATATGTCGCAAGTTAGGCAATCTTCACAACATCCCATGTAATATAGATAATAAAAGGGGAGATAACATAGTTGGCTTACACTCGCCACGTCAATCAAGTACATAAATAACATTACATCATCCAAACACTCATGGCCCGACTACGGCGCCAAAATAAAAGATAACCCAACATGCGACACGGTCCCGATCACCCCCAACTGGGCACCACTACTGATCATCATGAAAGGAAACATAGTAACGTTGAGAGTCCTCGTCGAACTCCCACTTGAGCTTGAGCGCGTCACCTGGAGCGGAATCATTAGGCCCTACATCTGGTGTAATAGTAATCTGTGAGCCACAGGGACTCAGCAATCTCGCACCCTCGCGATCAAGACTATTTAAGCTTATAGGCAAGGCAAGGTAAATATGTGGAGATGCAGCAAGCCACTAGCAAATATGGTGGCTATCCTGTTCGCAAAAGCGAGCGAGAAGAGGAGGCAAAGCGCGAGCGAGAAACTAGAGAACAACCTGCGCAAGCATTACTCCAACACCGTGTCCACTTCCCGGACTCCCCGAGAAGAGGCCATCACGGCAACACACTCAGTTGATTCATTTTAATTAAATTAAGGTTCAAGTTATCTACAACCGGACATTAACAAATTCCCATCTGCCCATAACCGCGGGCACGGCTTTCGAAAGTTTAAATCCTTGCAGGGGAGTCCCAACTTAGCCCATGACAAGCTCTCATGGTCAACGAAGGAATAGACCTCCTCCCAAGACGTTCCGATCAGACTCGGTATCTCGGTTTTTCAAGACACTTCAACAGGTTAAAACAAGACCAGCAACACCGCCTGAATGTGCCGACAAATCCTGATAGGAGCTGCAATATCTCGTTCTCAGGGCACACTCAGATAGGTCAAGCTACGAGTAAAACCAACCCTCGAGTTTCCTCGAGGTGGCCCCGCAGGCTGCCTGGTTCGGACCAACACTCAGAGGAGCACTGGCCCGGGGGGGTTTAAAATAAGATGACCCTCGGGCTCCGGAAACCCAAGGGAAAAGAGGCTAGGTGGAAAATGGTAAAACCAAGGTTGGGCATTGCTGGAAAAGCTTTAATCAAGGCGAACTATCAAGGGGTTCCCATTATAACCCAACCGCGTAAGGAACGCAAAATCTGGGAACATAACACCGATATGACGGAAACTAGGGAGGCAAGAGTGGAACAAAACACTAGGCGAGAGGCCGAGCCTTCCACCCTTTTCCAAGTATATAGATGCATTAAGATAACATGGCAATATAATGATATCCCAACAAGTAAATAAATGTTCCAACAAGGAACAGCCTTCAATCTTCACCTGCAACTAGCAACGCTATAAGAGGGGCTGAGCTAAGCGGTAACATAGCCAATCAACGGTTTGCTAGGACATGGTGGGTTAGAGGTTTGACATGGCAATTTGGGAGGCTTGAAAGCAAGTGGTAGGTATCGTAGCATTGGCATAGCAAAAGAGCGAGCAATCTAGCAAAGCAAAGATAGTAGTGATTTCGAGGGTATGATCATCTTGCCTGCACAGTTGTCAGAGTTGACTGGATCCTCGAAAGTAACTCAACGGGCTCCTCGTTAGAGAACTCGTCTCCCGGCTCTACCCAAACAAGACAAACAAGCAACAAGGACACAATCAACCACGTGCAAGGAACAAACAAAATGATGCAAAGATGGTATGCTATGCGGGATGCAATATGCAAGATTGACAAGGAACGCATGATCCTGGCCTCGACTTGGGAATCCAAGTGTGCACTGGAAAGATGAGATGAAATCGCTTGAAAACGATACAACGAACGCCGGAATCGGCATTACGGTTTGGAAATGGCAAGCGATTCAAATATGACCACGGTCTGCGATTTACAGCAAGTTGCCATCTAAATGCAATGAGATGAACGAGCTAAAGCACCCAAACATGACAACAAAATACATGGCAGGGATGCATTCAAGATGCTTAACAAAAGTCTAGCACTGAGCTACGGCCAAATCATCCATTAACAGGTTCAAACAAGCATGGCAAAAATGCATATGGCAAACAGATTTCAGACTTAGTGAAATTAACACTTGTCTGGAATTTCAGATCAGGTAGCACTCTTCAGAGCAACAAAACTACATGCCACAGGACCTGAACATGGCAAAGTAAAGCATGGCATGGAGCTACTCAAAGAGCTTAACAAAAGTTCCTTAGTGATCTTGAGCCAAAAGGGAACAGAAAATACAATTGCAAGCATGTGAACATGGCAAAAACATAATCAGTTCTCAGACTTGGTGAAAACTGGAGCATGCTGAAAACAGATATCAAGTAGGCATGTTTACGAGCTCGATGCACTCACTACGGAGCAAGTCATGATAATCTAAGCATACACCCATAAAGAATACACAAAATGCAAGCTATACATGGCAAGAACAATAGCATAACATGCACGGATCAACTACAACATCATCGGCAAAATCGCTAAGAAGTAGACAGTCTGCCCAGATTCACAAAGTAGCAAAAGTAGAGCTTGATTGACTCAAGCTAGGGTGCTCCATAATTGCAAACAAAGGCATGGATGGATAGAGCACTACAAGAATAACAAAATATCCTTACTGATCATCCTCAAAAGAGGCACGGATCACTAGGAAACAACATGAACATATGACCATATGAGATAAACAGCTCAAGGACTTAGTGGAAATGCTAAGTCCCTGAAATTAGCTTTACCAAGTGCCTCACTTTGCAAGCTTGTGCTAGTCACCACACACATCACAAAAATATATGGGTTGCACCTCTGGAAAGATGACAAAACCCTTAACAAAACATATGTAGAACTCATGGGCAAATATCTAAACGGAGTAGCAGATCTGGCAATTATCTCAAGTAGCACTCTTCTAACAGCATTTCGGGCATCAAGATGAACTCAAATGAAAATGATGCAATGGAATGAAATGATGTGCTCTCTGAGATGAACATTTTGATATGCTACACGCCCAAAACGGAGCTACAGACGCAAAGTTACGGCATGATGAACATGGGCACTTGAAACTGAAAAAAACACGGGGACTTAGTAGAATTTCGACCTCCGGATCTAGGGTTTGACCCGGGCACGCAAAACGAGGCGGTGGCGCTGCTCGCCGGAGATGACGAAGACGGCGGCCGGCGAGGTCGGGGTCGCCGGATCCGGTCGCTCCTCGACCGGATCTGGCCGGAGGAGGGAGGCGCCGGCGGGGGCGGCGCGCTGCGGCGGTTTGCACGGCGGCGGCGGGGACCCGCGGTGGCACGGCGGCCGGTGGACGCCGGGCGGCGGCGGCTCGTGCGCCGGCGCGGAGAAGGAGGCGGCGGGCGGTGCGCTCGGGCGGCGGGGAGGCGCCCTGGCGCGGCGGCGGCGGCGGATGGCTTCGGGCCGCGGGGGCCCCGGCTGGGCCGAGCGGGCTGGCGGGGATGTGGTCACGGGGGTGCCACGTGGCAGCTCCCGGTTGGTCCGGGCGAGCGGCGGACAGTGTCCGGCGCCGGGCGGACGTGTCCGGCGCGCGGAGGAATGGGGAGACTAGGGTTTCGCCCGAATTTTTGGAGGAGTGCACATATTTATGGGTAGAGGGAGCTAGGAGAGTCCAAATGAGGTGCGGTTTTCGGCCACGCGATCGTGATCAAACGCTCTAGATGATGGAGTAGGTTTAGGTTGGTTTTGGGCCAAATTGGAGGGGCATTGGGCTGCAACACACACGAGGCCTTCTCGGTCCCTCGGTTAACCTTTGGAGTATCAAACGAAGTCCAAATGGTACGAAACTTGACAGGCGGTCTACCGGTAGTAAACCAAGGCCGCTTGGCAAGTCTCAGTCCAATCCGGAAATGTTTAATCCTCACACACGAAAGAAAGGGTAGAAATGACCACCAGAGGAGAACGAAGCACCGGAATGCAAAACGGACAACGGGAAAAATGCTCGAATGCATGAGATAAGCACGTATGCAAATGCAGTGCACATGATGACATGATATGAGATGCATGACAACGATAACAACACACGGAGACAAAAACCCGAACCCGAGAAAATAAAATAACTTAACGCAGGAAACGGCAAGAGTTGGAGTACAAATTGGGAAATTCATATCCGAGGTGTTACAACACTCCACCACTTCGAAAGGATCTCGTCCCGAGATCTAGGACTGAAAGAACACCGGGTACTCAGAACGGAGGTGATCCTCGTGTTCCCAGGTAGCTTCACGGTCAGAATGATGTGACCACTTGACTTTGAGAAATTTGATTGACTTATTGCGAGTCTTGCATTCAGTCTCTTCAAGAATAGCAACTGGGTGCTCACGATAAGAGAGATCTTCTTGGAGCTCAATGTCCTCGAAGTTAACGGTGCGGTCAGGCATCTTGAAGCACTTTCGAAGCTGAGAGACATGGAACACGTCATGAACATTTGCAAAGTTTGAAGGAAGCTAGAGTTGATAGGCGAGGTCTCCTCTCTTGCTGACAATTTTAAAAGGTCCCACGTATCTGGGGGCAAGCTTCCCTTTGAAACCGAAGCGACGAGTACCTTTCATAGGAGAGACGCGGAGGTAAACATGATCTCCGATCTCGAAAGCCAAATCACGGTGCTTACTATCATAGTAGCTCTTCTGGCGGGATTGGGCTGCTTTGAGGTTATCTCGAATGACTTTGCACATTTCCTCTGCCTCTGTGATTAAGTCATTACCCAAAAGCTGACGTTCACCGGTTTCAGACTAGTTGAGAGGGGTACGGCAGTTCCTGCCATACAGAATTTCAAATGGGGCCTTGCCCGAACTTGCTTGAAAACTGTTGTTGTAGTAGAATTCAGCATAAGGAAGACAATCCTCCCACTCCATGCCGAAGGAGATCACACAAGCCCTGAGCATATCTTCAAGAATCTGGTTGACACGCTCGACTTGACCGCTAGTTTGAGGATGGAAAGCTGTGCTGAAGCGGATGTTGGTGCCCATGGCCTTCTGAAAAGAATACCAAAACTTGGATGTAAAGATGCTGCCACGGTCTGAAGAGATCACCTGAGGAATACCGTGCAGAGAGACAATCCGAGAGGTATAGAGTTCCGCCAAATGAGCTGCAGTGATTGACTCTTTGATAGGCAGAAAGTGAGCCACTTTAGTGAGTTTGTCGATGACAACGAATATAGCATCATTGCCACGCTTGGACTTTGGAAATCCAGTCACGAAGTCCATCTCAATGTGGTCAAACTTCCATTCTGGAATGGCAAGAGGTTGGAGGAGACCAGTTGGCCTTTGGTGTTCTGCCTTCACTCTTCTGCAGACATCACATTCATTCACGAATTGAACAATCTCGCGCTTCATTCGAGTCCACCAATAAGCCTGCTTGAGGTCCTGATACATCTTCATGCTCCCAAGGTGGATGGAGAGGAGAGAATTGTGAGCCTCGTTCATGATCACTTTACGGAGGTCACCTTTGGGTACAACAATACGATCCTCGAAGAAGAGAGTATCCTTGTCGTCAAGGCGGTAGCACTTGTACGGGCTGACTCTTGGCAATCCCAATCTTCACCTTTTTCACCATGGCATCAAGAAGCTGAGCTTGGCGAATCTGGTCTTCCAAGGTAGGAGAGACTTGAAGGTTGGCGAGGAAACCTTGAGGAACAATTTGTAGATTAAGTTTGCGGAAAGCTTCACAAAGCTCGGGTTGATAAGGCTTAAGAATCAGACTGTTGCAATAAGCCTTTCTACTCAATGCGTCAGCAATCACATTGGCCTTGCCTGGAGTATACTCGATACTCGGATTATACTCTTGAATCATTTCGACCCATCGAGTTTGCCTGAGGTTGAGATTAGGCTGAGTGAAGATGTACTTGAGACTCTTGTGATCAGTGAAAATGTCCACCTTTCTTCCCAATAAGAGATGTCTCCATGTCAAAAGAGCATGCACAAATGCCGCCAACTCAAGATCATGAGTGGGGTAGTTCTTCTCATTGGGCTTTAACTGGCGAGATGTATAAGCAACAACTTTCTTCTCTTGCATCAATACTGCGCCAAGACATTGGAGAGAGGCATCACAAAAGACCTCGTACGGCTTGGATTCATCAGGCGGAGTCAGAACTGGAGCAGTGATCAATTTCTCTTTCCAAGTGTCGAAAGCAATGTCACACTCCGGAGACCAAGTGTTGCAGTTCTGGAATACCTGAGTCTAGTACGCCGACATCGAAAATCTCTTTTATGCATTTCGTTGGTGAGATAACCTCGACGCCACCCAATACTGGGGCGGGAGTTCGGGAGTATCGCCATAACTTGTATAACGGATGCTTTTCGAAGGTTGAGGTAGATGGTTTCCGAAGGTTTCTTGGTTATGTGTTGAAGGATGGATACAGCTGGATGTAGGAATTGCTAGTTTGGGTGAGATATTATGCTTCCCCTGTATCCCCAACACCTGATTGCATAACCGGAAAGGTTCGGGAGTTTCATAGGTGGGAATTCTTGTAGCTCTAGTTCTTCTTCCACGAATATTGGTTTGAGATTGGGATTTCTTACCGATTATTCATTCTTGATCCATACCTTGTTGATTTATTTCTCTACCTTAATTCTACGTGACTTCTCAATTTATGGATATGTGACCATTTCAAGAGGAATGCATTCGTTCATTTTGTTCGGATGTGAAGACTATATGTTGCAATTTTCATTCCGTTGGATTCAGCTTCAATATTTGTCTGTCAATGTGCTAATGGTGGTCACCCTCTTCAGGATGGCTCCTCCAACATGCATGACTCCGAATCCTGATCCGCCACCACCTCCACCTCCTCCAGAGGCATGGCAAGCTGTGATGGCCACAACCAATGCAAACACACAGTTGATCATGCAAATTCTTCAAGAGCGCAACCAAGGGAATCAAGGCAGCAATCAGAGTCACTTTGCTACACTCAACCAGTTCCTTGCTAACGGGCCAAAGACTTTCAGCAATTGTGTTGAGGCAACCGATGCTGACGATTGGATAGTGGATCTGTGCAAGCATTTCGAGTGCAGTAACGTCAGGCCTGAGGACTTTGTCAAGTTCGCTTCCTTCCAACTCAAAGATCAAGCTGCAAAATGGTTCCAGCAGTACAAGGATTTCATAGGTGGACGTGTTATCACTTGGGATGATTTCCGTCGAGATTTCCGAGCTCATCATATTCCCCAGAGCATGGTTGAAAGCAAGCGTGAGGAATTCCGCAACCTGAAGCAAGGCTCTTTGTCTGTCTATGACTACAACAAGTTGTTTCAGAAGCTCGCCCGCTTTCCCAAGCAGGATGTCCCTGATGAGAAGAGCATGATATACCAGTTCAGGGGTGGTCTCAGAGAAGAAATCCAGCTAGCTCTTGTTCTCTTCGAGCCCTTGAGATACGATGAGTTCTACAACATGGCACTGAAGCAAGAGGCTGCTCAGTTGAGGTGTGATGCTTCCAAGAAGTGAGTCAGAGATGTTACTCCTTCTTCCTCTACTCAAGTGGTCAAGCAGCAGAAGTTTTGGCTTCCTCCTCCTCCGTTCCATCAGCCGTATCAGCAGAAGAGCAAAGGTGGCAGTGGTTCTTCCCACCCACCCAACCCTGGCTTTCAGAACAAGACTTCGTCTGAAGCTCCAAGATCGAGTGCTCCATATCACCGTCCGCTTTCAGAGGTCACGTGCAACAAGTGCCAACAGAAGGGTCACTATGCCAACAAGTGTTTCAACCAGAGGCGTCTTCCTCCTCCTCCTCCTGTCAGATCGGCAAGTACAGCTGTGGTCAAGCATAACCCCAAGTCCGCCAAGGTCAACTTGATGAATGCAGCTCAGGCAGAGGACTCGTCAGATGTGATCATGGGTAACCTTCCTGTTAATGATATTCTAGCTAAAGTTCTTTTTGACACTGGTGCATCGCATTGCTTCATCTCGAGACCGTTTACAAATAGGCATGAATTGGTTTCGCAAGTTTTTCCTAGTCCTTTAGCAGTTGTCTCTCCCGGTAAGCGCATGCAGGCTAACTCCATCGTTCCGGATGTTTCTATCACCTTGGGTGACTACAAGTTTCTGGCTTCTCCAATGGTTCTCGGTGACTCGGATATTGATCTTATTCTCGGAATGGATTGGCTTTCTAAGCACAAGGCTCAGCTTGATTTTGCAGCCAGGCAGATTCAATTGACTCATTCGTCTGAGGATGTAATTGTCTTTGCCGCTCGTGATGATACCATTCGTGTGTTTTCTCTCAATGAGAAGGGTGAATTGGATGCCATCTCTCAAATTCCAGTCGTTTGCGAATACCAAGACGTCTTTCCAGAAGAGCTCCCAGGAATGCCTCCGCACCGGCCAGTTGAATTCGTTATTGATCTTGAGCCTGGCACGGAACCTGTGTGCAAGCGTCCTTACAAGCTCGGGCCTGAAGAGTTGAAGGAGCTGAAGAAGCAACTCGATATTCAAGAGAAAATGGGTCTCATCCGGCCTAGTTCTTCTCCGTGGGGTTGTGGTGTTCTTTTTGTGAAGAAGAAGGATGGAACGGACCGACTTTGTGTTGATTACCGTCCAGTGAACAAGAAGACCATCAAGAACAAATACCCACTTCCCAACATCAATGAGCTGTTCGAACAACTCAAAGGTGCCCAAGTATTCTCCAAGCTTGATCTCCCTATGGGTTATCACCAGATTCGCATTCGTGAAGAAGATATTCCCAAGACAGCATTCAGAACAAGCTTTGGTTCATATGAATACACTGTCATGTCTTTTGGTCTCGCCAACGCTCCTCCGACGTTCTCTCGCATGATGAATTTCATCTTCAATGCCTACACCAATGACTTCGTTTTGGTCTATCTCGACGACATTCTGGTTTTCTCCAAGAACAAGGAAGATCATGCCAAGCACTTGCGTTTGGTTCTTGATAAGCTCAGAGAACATCAGTTCTATGCCAAGTTCTCCAAGTGTGAATTCTGGCTCGATGAGGTTCTTTATCTTGGTCATATCATCTCTGCCAAGGGCATTGCCGTGAATCCTGAGAAGGTGTCTGCAATTGTGAATTGGGAACCTCCTCAGAACGTGAAGCAACTCCGTAGCTTCCTCGGTCTCGCAAGCTATTGTCGAAGATTCGTTGAAAACTTTTCTAAGATCGCAAAGCCTCTCTCAAATCTTCTCCAGAAGCACGTCAAGTACGTTTGGTCTCCGGAGTGTGATATTGCTTTCAACACTTTGAAAGAGAAATTGATTACTGCTCCAGTTCTGACTCCGCCTGATGAATCCAAGCCATACGAGGTCTTTTGTGATGCCTCTCTCCAAGGTCTTGGCGCAGTATTGATGCAAGAGAAGAAAGTTGTTGCTTATACTTCTCGCCAGTTGAAGCCTAATGAGAAGAACTACCCCACTCATGATCTCGAGTTGGCGGCAGTTGTGCATGCTCTTTTGACTTGGAGACATCTTCTATTGGGAAGAAAAGTGGACATTTTCACTGATCACAAGAGTCTCAAGTACATATTCACTCAGCCTAATCTCAACCTCAGGCAAACTCGATGGGTCGAAATGATTCAAGAGTATAATCCGAGTATCGAGTATACTCCAGGCAAGGCCAATGTGATTGCTGACGCATTGAGCAGGAAAGCTTACTGCAACAGTCTGATTCTCAAGCCTTATCAACCCGAGCTTTGTGAAGCTTTCCGCAAACTTAATCTGCAAGTTGTTCCTCAAGGATTCCTCGCCAACCTTCTAGTCTCTCCTACCTTAGAAGACCAGATTCGCCAAGCTCAGCTTCTTGATGCTATGGTGAAAAAGGTGAAGATTGGGATTGCCAAGAGTCAACCCAAGTACAAGTGTTACCGCCTTGATGACAAGGACACTCTTTTCTTCGAGGATCGTATTGTTGTGCCCAAAGGTGAACTTCGTAAAGTGATCATGAACGAGGCTCACAATTCTCTCCTCTCCATCCACCCTGGGAGCACGAAGATGTATCAGGACCTCAAGCAAGCTTATTGGTGGACTCGAATGAAGCGCGAGATCGCTCAATTCGTGAATGAATGTGATGTCTGCAGAAGAGTGAAGGCAGAACACCAAAGGCCAGCTGGTCTCCTCCAACCTCTTGCCATTCCAGAATGGAAGTTTGACCACATTGAAATGGACTTCGTGACTGGGTTTCCAAAGTCCAAGAATGGCAATGATGCTATATTCGTTGTCATCGACAAACTCACCAAAGTGGCTCACTTTCTGCCTATCAAAGAGTCGATCACTGCAGCTCAATTGGCGGAACTCTATACCTCTCGAATTGTCTCTCTGCACGGTATTCCTCAAGTGATCTCTTCAGACCGTGGCACCATCTTTACCTCGAAGTTTTGGTATTCTTTTCAGAAGGCCATGGGCACTAACATCCGCTTCAGCACAGCTTTCCATCCTCAAACAAGCGGTCAAGTCGAGCGTGTCAACCAGATTCTTGAAGATATGCTCAGGGCGTGTGTGATCTCCTTCGGCATGAAGTGGGAGGATTGTCTTCCTTATGCTGAATTCTCCTACAACAAAAGTTTTCAAGCAAGTTCGGGCAAGGCCCCATTTGAAATTCTGTATGGCAGGAAGTGCCGTACCCCTCTCAACTGGTCCGAAACCGGTGAACGTCAGCTTTTGGGTAATGACTTAATCACAGAGGCAGAAGAAATGTGCAAAGTCATTCGAGATAACCTCAAAGCGGCCCAATCCTGCCAGAAGTGCTACTATGGTAGTAAGCACCGTGATTTGGCTTTCGAGATCGGAGATCATGTTTACCTCCACGTCTCTCCTATGAAAGGTACTCGTCGCTTCGGTATCAAAGGCAAGCTTGCCCCCAGATACGTGGGACCTTTCAAGATTGTCAGCAAGAGAGGTGACCTCGCCTATCAACTCGAGCTTCCTTCAAACTTTGCAAATGTTCATGACGTGTTCCATGTCTCTCAGCTTCGAAAGTGCTTCAAGACTCTTGACTGCACCGTCAACTTCGAGGACATTGAGCTCCAAGAAGATCTCTCTTATCGTGAGCACCCAGTTGCTATTCTTGAAGAGACTGAACGCAAGACTCGCAACAAGTCAATCAAATTTCTCAAAGTCAAGTGGTCACACCATTCCGACCGTGAAGCTACCTGGGAACGCGAGGATCACCTCCGTTCTGAGTACCCGGTGTTTTTTCAATCCTAGATCTCGGGACGAGATCCTTTCGTAGTGGTGGAGTGTTGTAACACCCCAGATACAACTTTCCCTATTTGTACTCCAACTCTTGCCGTTTCCGGCGTTAAGTTATATTTATTTCCTCAGGTTCGGGTTTTGTCTCTGTGTGTTGTTGTCGTTGTCATGCATCTCATATCATGTCATCATGTGCATTGCATTTGCATACATGTTCGTCTCATGCATTCGAGCATTTTCCCCGTTGTCCGTTTTGCATTCCGGCGCTTCGTTCTCCTCCGGTGGTCATTTCTAGCCTTCTTTCGTGTGTGGGGTTTAAACATTTCCGGATTGGACCGAGACTTGACAAGCCGCCTTGGTTTACTACCGGTAGACCGCCTGTCAAGTTTCGTATCATTTGGACTTCGTTTGATACTCCAACGGTTAACCGAGGGACCGAAAAGGCCTCATGTGTGTTGCAGCCCAACACCCCTCCAATTTGACCCAAAACCCACCTAAACCCTCTCCATCATCTAGAGCGTTCGATCACGATCGCGTGGCCGAAAACCGCACCTCATTTGGACTCTCCTAGCTCCCTCTATGCCTATTTAAAGACCCCCCGTTTTCGGATCTCCTCCTTCCCCCGAAACCCTAGAAATCGCCCCCGCACCGGCCGGACGCGTCCGCTCCACCGCCCGCAGCCACTCTGCAGCCGCCACGTGGCCTCCCGCCGCCGTTCACCGCGCCGGCCCGCTCAGGCCCGAGCCGGGCCCCCGCGGCCCAGCCGCTCCCGCCGTCGCCCCAGTCGTTTCCCTCTTCCAGCCCGGCACCGCCCCTCCGCCGCGCCGCCGCAGCTCGCCCTCGCCGGCCGAGCTCGCCGCGCCGCCCCCAGGCCGAGCTCGCCGCGCCGCCCCGCCGCGCCCGACGCGCGCCGGCGACCACCCCGGCCGCCTCCTCCACGCCAAGGCCCGGCCGCCGCCGTCTTCGTCTTCCTCGCCAGAGCAGCCGTCGTCCTTGCCGGATCCGACCTCGGTTCGCGTGCGTGAACAGTAAACCCTAGATCTCGGGGTGATTTTTTTCTCCTAAGTCCCAGAAATTTCAGTCCATGTGCACATGTTCACGGCTACGTAACTTTGCATCCGTAGCTCCGATTCATGCATATAGCATAACAAAATGTTCATCTCAGAGAGTACATCATTTCATTCCATTGCATCATTTTTATTTGAGTTCATCTTGATGCCCGAAATGCTGTTAGAAGAGGGCTACTTGAGTTAATTGTCAGATCTGCTACTCCGTTTAGCACTTTTTTCATTTTTGCCATGATTAATGTGTGCATGCTATGCCCATGAGTTCTACATATGTTTTGTTAAGGGTTTTGTCATCTTTCCAGAGGTGCAACCCATGTATTTTTTTGATGTGTGTGGTGACTAGTGCAAGCTTGCAAAGTGGTGCACTTGGTAAATCTGTTTTGAGAGACTTAGTATTTTCACTAAGTCCTGGGGCTATTTATCTCATGTTGCCATATGTTCATGTTGTTTTCTAGCGATCCGTGCCTCTTTTGAGGATGATCAGTGAGAGAGTTTTGTTAATATTGTAGTGCTCTATCCATCCATGTCTTTGTTTGCAATTATGGAGCACCCTAGCTTGAGTCAATCGAGCTCTACTTTTGCTACTTTGTGAATCTGGGCAGATTGTCAACTTGTTTGCAATTTTGCCAGTGATGTTGTAGTTGATCCGTGCATGCTATGCTATTGTTCTTGCCATGTATAGCTTGTATTTTGTGCCTTATTGATGGGTGTATGATTGTCTTGCCATGACTTGCTCTGTAGTGAGTGCATCGAGCTCGTATACATGCCTACTTGAGTTATATGTCAGCATGTGTCAGTTTTTCACTAAGTCTGAAACTGATTATGTTTTTGCTATGTTCACATGCTTGCAATTGTATTTTCTGATCCCTTTTGGCTCAAGGTCACTAAGGGACTTTTGTTAAGCTCTTTGAGTAGCTCCATTCCATGCTTTACTTTGCCATGTTCAGGTCCTGTAGCATGTAGTTTTGTTGCTCCGAAGAGTGCTACCTGATCTGAAATTCCAGACACGTGTTAATTTCACCAAGTCTGAGATCTGTTTGCCATTTTCATTTTTGCCATGCTTGTTTGAACCTATTAATGGATGATTTGGCCGTAGCTCAGTGCTAGACTTTTGTTAAGAATCTTGTGTGCATCCCTGCCATGTATTTTGTTGTCATGTTTGGGTGCTGTAGCATGTTCATTTCATTGCATTTAGAGGCCTACTTGCTGTAAATCGCAGACCGGTGTCATTTTTGAATCGCTTGCCATTTCCAAACCGTAACTCCGATTTCGGCGTTCTTTATGAGTTTGCTTTCGAGGATCCAGTCAACTCTGACAACTGTGCAGGCAAGATGATCATACCCTCGAAATCACTACTATCTTTGCTATGCTAGTTTGCTCGCTCTTTTGCTATGCCATTGCTACGATGCCTACCACTTGCTTGCAAGCCTCCCAAATTGCCATGTCAAACCTCTAACTCACCATTGTCCTAGCAAACCGTTGATTGTCTATGTTACCGCTTTGCTCAGCCCCTCTTATAGCGTTGCTAGTTGCAGGTGAAGATTGGAGGCCGTTCCTTGTTGGAACATTTATTTACTTGTTGGGATATCATTATATTGCTATGTTATCTTAATGCATATATATACTTGGTAAAGGGTGGAAGGCTCGGCCTCTCGCCTAGTGTTTTGTTCCACTCTTGCCGCCCTAGTTTCCGTCATATCGGTGTTATGTTCCCGGATTTTGCGTTCCTTACACGGTTGGGTTATAATGGGAACCCCTTGATAGTTCGCCTTGATTAAAGCTTTTCCAACAATGTCCAACCTTGGTTTTACCATTTTCCACCTAGCCTTTTCTTTCCCTTGGGTTCTGCAGACTCAAGGGTCATCTTTATTTTACCCCCCCCCCCCCCCGGGCCAGTGCTCCTCCGAGTGTTGGTCCACCTGTCAGCTACCGGTGGCCACTAGGGGCAACTCTGGGCTGGCCTACCCGTACCAAGGACAATCTGAGTGTGCCCTGAGAAAGAGATATGTGCAGCTCCTATCGGGATTTGTCGGCACATTCGGGCGGTGTTGCTGGTCTTGTTTTAACCTGTCGAAGTGTCTTGAGTTACTGAGATACCGAGTCTGATCGGAACGTCTTGGGAGGAGGTCTATTCCTTCGTTGACCATGAGAGCTTGTCATGGGCTAAGTTGGGACTCCCCTGCAGGGATTGAACTTTCGAAAGCCGTGCCCGCGGTTATGGGCAGATGGGAATTTGTTAATGTCCGGTTGTAGATAACTTGAACCTTAATTAATTAAAATGAATCAACTGAGTGTGTTACCGTGATGGCCTCTTCTCGGCGGAGTCCGGGAAGTGGACACGGTGTTGGAGTAATGTTTACGCAGGTTGCTCTCTAGTTTCTCGCTCGCGCTTTGCCTCCTCTTCTCGCTCTCTTTTGCGAATAAGTTAGCCACCATATATGCTAGTCGCTTGCTGCAGCTCCACTTATTTTTACCTTGCCATTCCTATAAGCTTAAATAGTTTTGATCGCGAGGGTGCGAGATTGCTGAGTCCCTGTGGCTCACAGATTACTATTACACCAGATGCAGGGCCTGATGATTCCGCTCCAGGAGACGCGTATGAGCTCAAGTGGGAGTTCGACGAAGACTCTCAACGTTACTATGTTTCCTTTCCCGATGATCAGTAGTGGTGCCCAGTTGGGGGTGATTGGGACCGTGTCGCATGTTGGGTTATCTTTTATTTTGGCGCCGTAGTCGGGCCATGAGTGTTTGGATGATGTAATGTTATTTATGTACTTGATTGACGTGGCGAGTGTAAGCCAACTATGTTTTCTCCCCTTTCATTATTATATTACATGGGATGTTGTGAAGATTGCCTAACTTGCGACATATGCCTTCCATGCAATTATGCCTCTAAGTCGTGCCTCGACACGTGGGAGATATAGTCGCATCGAGGGTGTTACACAAACGTTTGCCAGGAGAAACGATATCCATTTGTTTACCCAAATGAGACGAAACGAACTCATGCTTGGTAAAAAAATGGCTTTAACATGAAACAATGCGATGCACCAGTGTCAAAAAGAACTTTTGCGGGAATATCATTAACAGGAAGGTTACCCATGATGACATCTGACGAATCCTCTGCCTGAGCTGCATTCATCAAGTTGACCTTGGCGTGCTTGGGGTTATGCTTGACCACAGCTGTACTTGCCGATCTCACAGGAGGAGGAGGAGGAAGATGCCTCTGGTTGAAACACTTGTTGGCATAGTGACCCTTCTGTTGGCACTTTGTTGCACGTGACCTCTGAAAGCGGACGGTGATACGGAGCACTCGATCTTGGAGCTTGAGACGAAGTCTTGTTCTGAAATCCAGGGTTGGGTGGGTGGGAAGAACCACTGCCACCTTTGCTCTTCTGCTGATACGGCTGACGGAACGGAGGAGGAGGAAGCCAATACTTCTGCTGCTTGGCCACTTGAGTAGAGGAAGAAGGAGTAACATCTCTGACTCGCTTCTTGGCAGCATCACACCTCAGTTGAGCGGCCTCTTGCTTCAATGCCATGTTGTAGAACTCATCGTATCTCAAGGGCTCAAAGAGAACAAGAGCTAGCTGAATTTCTTCTCTGAGACCACCCCTGAACTGGTATATCATGCTCTTCTCATCAGGTACGTCCTGCTTAGCAAAGCGGGCGAGCTTCTGGAACAACTTGTTGTAGTCATAGACAGACAAAGAGCCTTGCTTCAGGTTGCGGAATTCCTCACGCTTGCTTTCAACCACGCTCTGAGGAATATGATGAGCTCTGAAATCTTGACGGAATTCATCCCAAGTGATAACACGTCCACCTCTGGAATCCTTGTACTGCTGGAACCATTCTGCAGCTTGATCTTTGAGTTGGAAAGAAGCGAACTTGACGAAGTCCTCAGGCCTGACGTTACTGCACTCGAAATGCTTGCACAGATCCACAAGCCAATCGTCAGCATCAGTTCCCTCAACACAATTGCTGAAAGTCTTTGGCCCATTAGCAAGGAACTGGTTGAGTGTAGCAAAATGATTCTGATTGTTGCCTTGGTTCCCTTGGTTGCCTTGATTGCGCTCTTGAAGAATTTGCATGATCAACTGTGTGTTTGCATTGGTTGCGGCCATCACAGCTTGCCATGCCTCCGGAGGAGGTGGAGGTGGTGGCGGATCAGGCTTCGGAGTCGTGCGCGTTGGAGGAGCCATCCTGAGGAGGTTGACATCCATTAGCACATTGATAGACAAAAGAAGCTGAATCCAACGGAATGAAAATTGCAACATATAGTCTTCACATCCGAACAGAATGAACGAATGCATTCCACTTGAAATGGTCACATATCCATAAATTGAGAAGCCACTTAGAATTAAGGTAGAGAAATAAATCAATAAGGTACGGATCAAGAACGAATAATCGGTAAGAAATCCCAATCTCAAACCAATATCCGTGGAAGAACTAGAGCTAATAGAATTCCCACCTATGAAACTCCCTAACCTTTCCGGTTATGCAATCAGGTGTTGGGGATACAGGGGAAGCATAATATCTCACCCAAATCTAGCAAATCCTACATCCAGCTGTATCCATCCTTCAACACATAACCGAGAAAAACTTCGGAAACCATCTACCTCAACCTTCGAAAAGCATCCGTTATACAAGTTATGGCGATACTCCCAAACTCCCGCCCCAGTACTGGGTGGCGTCGAGGTTATCTCACCAACGAACTGCATAAAAGAGATTTTCGATGTCGGCGTACTAAACTCAGGTATTCCAGAACTGCAACGATAAAATTATGACGACAACACCTCAGAGCTCAACTCCCCGGGACACTTCCACAAAACCCCTGACAGGAGGCACCAAGACAATGTTCTCGTCATAAAACCATCGGAATGACTCCAAGATACCCGCGTGATCCTAAAAAAAATTTGTGAAATTTGAGAAGAGAAGAGTCAAAACTCTACGTCAGGATGCCTTACCAGAGCGATGAGGAGACTGGGAAGTAAAAAGAATTCCTAAACTCTCCGGTATATAATTCCTAAATGACTCAAAACATTTTTCTAGACACAACTCGGCTGCTAAAACGATCAAGCAATGGGGCTCCTAAGGTCGGGGAAGGCTCTGATACCAACTTGTCACCCCCTCGATGCGACTATAGCTCCCACGTGTCGAGGCACGACTTAGAGACATAATCGCATTGAGGGCATATGTCGCAAGTTAGGCAATCTTCATAACATCCCATGTAATATAGATAATAAAAGGGGAGATAACATAGTTGGCTTACACTCGCCACGTCAATCAAGTACATAAATAACATTACATCATCCAAACACTCATGGCCCGACTACGGCGCCAAAATAAAAGATAACCCAACATGCGACACGGTCCCGATCACCCCCAACTGGGCACCACTACTGATCATCAGGAAAGAAAACATAGTAACGTTGAGAGTCCTCGTCGAACTCCCACTTGAGCTCGAGCGCGTCACCTGGAGCGGAATCATCAGGCCCTGCATCTGGTGTAATAGTAATCTGTGAGCCACAGGGACTCAGCAATCTCGCACCCTCGCGATCAAGACTACTTAAGCTTATAGGCAAGGCAAGGTAAATATGTGGAGATGCAGCAAGCGACTAGCAAATATGGTGGCTATCCTGTTCGCAAAAGAGAGCGAGAAGAGGAGGCAAAGCGCGAGCGAGAAACTAGAGAACAACCTGCGCAAGCATTACTCCAACACCGTGTCCACTTCCCGGACTCCGCCGAGAAGAGGCCATCACGGCAACACACTCAGTTGATTCATTTTAATTAAATTAAGGTTCAAGTTATCTACAACCGGGCATTAACAAATTCCCATCTGCCCATAACCGCGGGCACGGCTTTCGAAAGTTCAAATCCCTGCAGGGGAGTCCCAACTTAGCCCATGACAAGCTCTCACGATCAACGAAGGAATAGACCTCCTCCCAAGACGTTCCGATCAGACTCGGTATCTCGGTTCTTCAAGACACTTCGACAGGTTAAAACAAGACCAGCAACACCGCCCGAATGTGCCGACAAATCCCGATAGGAGCTGCACATATCTCGTTCTCAGGGCACACTCAGATAGGTCAAGCTACGAGTAAAACCAACCCTCGAGTTTCCCCGAGGTGGCCCCGCAGGCTGCCTGGTTCGGACCAACACTCAGAGGAGCACTGGCCCGGGGGGGTTTAAAATAAGATGACCCTCGGGCTCCGGAAACCCAAGGGAAAAGAGGCTAGGTGGCAAATGGTAAAACCAAGGTTGGGCATTGCTGGAAAAGCTTTAATCAAGGCGAACTATCAAGGGGTTCCCATTATAACCCAATCGCGTAAGGAACGCAAAATCCGGGAACATAACACCGATATGACGGAAACTAGGGCGGCAAGAGTGGAACAAAACACTAGGCGAGAGGCCGAGCCTTCCACCCTTTTCCAAGTATATAGATGCATTAAGATAACATGGCAATATAATGATATCCCAACAAGTAAATAAATGTTCCAACAAGGAACAGCCTTCAATCTTCACCTGTAACTAGCAACACTATAAGAGGGCTGAGCAAAGCGGTAACATACCCAATCAACGGTTTGCTAGGACATGGTGGTTTAGAGGTTTGACATGGAAATTTGGGAGGCTTGAAAGCAAGTGAAATGATGTGCTCTCTGAGATGAACATTTTGATATACTACACGCCCAAAACAGAGCTACGGACGCAAAGTTACGGCACGATGAACATGGACACTTGAAACTAAAAAAACACGGGGACTTGGTAGAATTTCGACCTCCGGATCTAGGGTTTGACCTGGGCACGCAAAACGAGGCGGTGGCGCTGCTCGCCGGAGATGTCGAAGACGGCGGCCGGCGAGGTCGGGGTCGCCGGATCCGGTCGCTCCTCGACCGGATCTGGCCGGAGGAGGGAGGCGCCGGCGGGGGCGGCGAGCTGCGGCGGTTTGCGCGGCGGCGGCGGGGACCCGCGGCGGCCGGTGGACGCCGGTCGGCGGCGGCTCGTGCACCGGCGCGGAGAAGGAGGCAGCAGGCGGTGCGCTCGGGCGGCGGCGGCGGATGGCTTCGGGCCGCGGGGGCCCCGGCTGGGCCGAGCGGGCCAGCGGGGATGTGGTCACGGGGGCGCCACGTGGCAGCTCCCGGTTGGTCCGGGCGAGCGGCGGACAGTGTCCGGCGCCGGGTGGACGTGTCCAGCGCCGGGCGGACGTGTCCGGCGCGCGGAGGAAGGGGGAGACTAGGGTTTCGCCCGAATTTTTGGAGGAGTGCACATATTTATAAGTAGAGGGAGCTAGGAGAGTCCAAATGAGGTGCGGTTTTCGGCCACGCGATCGTGATCGAACACTCTAGATGATGGAGCAGGTTTAGGTGGGTTTTGGGTCAAATTGGAGGGGCGTTGGGCTGCAACATACACGAGGCCTTCTCGGTCCCTCGGTTAACCGTTGGAGTATCAAACGAAGTCCAAATGGTACAAAACTTGACAGGCGGTCTATCGGTAGTAAACCAAGGCCGCTTGGCAAGTCTCAGTCCAATCCGGAAATGTTTAATCCTCACACACGAAAGAAAGGGTAGAAATGACCACCGGAGGAGAACGAAGCGCCGGAATGCAAAACGGACAACGGGAAAAATGTTCGAATGCATGAGATGAACACGTATGCAAATGCAATGCACATGATGACATGATATGAGATGCATGACAACGATAACAACACACGGAGACAAAAACCCGAACCCGAGAAAATAAAATAACTTAACGCCGGAAACGGCAAGAGTTGGAGTACAAATTGGGAAAGTCATATCCGGGGTGTTACACTATCCGTCTGGTACCTCGCTTAGTTTTTGTTTATTGTTTTTAAAAAATAGTTGAACTTCTTAAAAATCATCTTATTTAAATGTAACATATAAAACTTGTTAAAAATAGCCTCCCTCCCTGCTGCGCAGCACGAGCGCCTCCTCCACTACCTCGGCGATGATGGCGGCGACTCCGAGTCACGCAGCACGGCGGTCGACGGGGTGGTAGCGGAGCAAGCGCGGGGATACTGGTGCAACGTAAAATGTCGGACTAGTTAAAAATTGTCCCTATTTGAATGTAATATAAAAAACTTTGCAATATATTCCCTCTGCCCGAAAATACTTGTCGTGGAAATGGATTTATCTAGACGCATTTTAGTTTTAGACACGTCCACTTTTATTCATTTCCGTGATAAGTAATTCCGGACAAAGGGAGTAATATATAGAACTCGTTAAAAATAGGGCATTTGTCCATTCAGTCTAGCTTTGATATTTACTACTAGTAATTATTCTAAATGTATTTGCAAAGCGGTAACATAACCAATCAACGGTTTGCTAGGACATGGTGGGTTAGAGGTTTGACATGGCAATTTGGGAGGCATGAAAGCAAGTGGTAGGCATCGTAGCATTGGCATAGCAAAATAGCGAGCAATCTAGCAAAGCAAAGATAGTAGTGATTTCGAGGGTATGATCATCTTGCCTACACAGTTGTCAGAGTTGACTGGATCCTCGAAAGTAAACTCAACGGGCTCCTCGTTAGCGAACTCGTCTCCCGGCTCTACCCAAACAAGACAAACAAGCAACAAGGACACAATCAACCACGTGCAAGGAACAAACAAAATGATGCAAAGATGGTATGCTATGCGGGATGCAATATGCAAGATTGACAAGGAATGCATGATCCTGGCCTCAACTTGGGAATCCAAGTGTGCCACTGGAAAGATGAGATTAAATCGCTTGAAAACGATACAACGAACGCGGGAATCGGAGTTACGGTTTGGAAATGGCAAGCGATTCAAATATGACCACGGTCTGCGATTTACAGCAAGTTGCCATCTAAATGTAATGAGATGAACGAGCTACAGCACCCAAACATGACAACAAAATACATGGCAAGGATGCATTCAAGATGCTTAACAAAAGTCTAGCACTGAGCTACGGCCAAATCATCCATTAACAGGTTCAAACAAGCATGGCAAAAATGCATATGGCAAACAGATTTCAGACTTAGTGAAATTAACACTTGTCTGGAATTTTAGATCAGGTAGCACTCTTCGGAGCAACAAAACTACATGCCACAGGACCTGAACATGACAAAGTAAAGCATGGCATGGAGCTACTCAAAGAGCTTAACAAAAGTCCCTTAGTGACCTTGAGCCAAAAGGGATCAGAAAATACAATTGCAAGCATGTGAACATGGCAAAAACATAATCAGTTCTCAGACTTGGTGAAAACTGGAGCATGCTGAAAACAGATATCAAGTAGGCATGTTTACGAGCTCGATGCACTCACTACAGAGCAAGTCATGATAATCTAAGCATACACCCATCAAGAATACACAAAATGCAAGCTATACATGGCAAGAACAATAGCATAACATGCACGGATCAACTACAACATCATCGGCAAAATCGCTAACAAGTAGACAGTCTGCCCAGATTCACAAAGTAGCAAAAGTAGAGCTCGATTGACTCAAGCTAGGGTGCTCCATAATTTCAAACAAAGGCATGGATGGATAGAGCACTACAAGAATAACAAAACATCCTTGCTGATCATCCTCAAAAGAGGCACGGATCACTAGGAAACAACATGAACATATGACCATATGAGATAAACAGCTCAAGGACTTGGTGCAAATGCTAAGTCCCTGAAATCAGCTTTACCAAGTGCCTCACTTTGCAAGCTTGTGCTAGTCATCACACACATCACAAAAATATATGGGTTGCACCTCTGGAAAGATGACAAAACCCTTAACAAAACATATGTAGAACTCATGGGAATATCATGCACACAATAATCATGGCAAAAATGACAAATATCTAAACGGAGTAGCAGATCTGGCAATTATCTCAAGTAGCACTCTTCTAACAGAATTTCGGGCATCAAGATGAACTCAAATGAAAATGATGCAATGGAATGAAGTGATGTGCTCTCTGAGATGAACATTTTGATATACTACACGCCCAAAACAGAGCTACGGACGCAAAGTTACGGCACGATGAACATGGACACTTGAAACTAAAAAAAACACGGGAACTTGGTAGAATTTCGACCTCCGGATCTAGGGTTTGACCTGGGCACGCAAAACGAGGCGGTGGCGCTGCTCGCCGGAGATGTCGAAGACGGCGGCCGGCGAGGTCGGGGTCGCCGGATCCGGTCGCTCCTCGACCGGATCTGGCCGGAGGAGGGAGGCGCCGGCGGGGGCGGCGAGCTGCGGCGGTTTGCGCGGCGGCGGCGGGGACCCGCGGCGGCCGGTGGACGCCGGTCGGCGGCGGCTCGTGCGCCGGCGCGGAGAAGGAGGCAGCAGGCGGTGCGCTCGGGCGGCGGCGGCGGATGGCTTCGGGCCGCGGGGGCCCCGGCTGGGCCGAGCGGGCCGGCGGGGATGTGGTCACGGGGGCGCCACGTGGCAGCTCCCGGTTGGTCCGGGCGAGCGGCGGACAGTGTCCGGCGCCGGGTGGACGTGTCCAGCGCCGGGCGGACGTGTCCGGCGCGCGGAGGAAGGGGGAGACTAGGGTTTCGCCCGAATTTTTGGAGGAGTGCACATACTTATAAGTAGAGGGAGCTAGGAGAGTCCAAATGAGGTGCGGTTTTCGGCCACGCGATCGTGATCGAACACTCTAGATGATGGAGCAGGTTTAGGTGGGTTTTGGGTCAAATTGGAGGGGCGTTGGGCTGCAACATACACGAGGCCTTCTCGGTCCCTCGGTTAACCGTTGGAGTATCAAACGAAGTCCAAATGGTACGAAACTTGACAGGCGGTCTATCGGTAGTAAACCAAGGCCGCTTGGCAAGTCTCAGTCCAATCCGGAAATGTTTAATCCTCACACACGAAAGAAAGGGTAGAAATGACCACCGGAGGAGAACGAAGCGCCGGAATGCAAAACGGACAACGGGAAAAATGTTCGAATGCATGAGATGAACACGTATGCAAATGCAATGCACATGATGACATGATATGAGATGCATGACAACGATAACAACACACGGAGACAAAAACCCGAACCCGAGAAAATAAAATAACTTAACGCCGGAAACGGCAAGAGTTGGAGTACAAATTGGGAAAGTCATATCCGGGGTGTTACACTATCCGTCTGGTACCTCGCTTAGTTTTTGTTTATTGTTTTTAAAAAATAGTTGAACTTCTTAAAAATCATCTTATTTAAATGTAACATATAAAACTTGTTAAAAATAGCCTCCCTCCCTGCTGCGCAGCACGAGCGCCTCCTCCACTACCTCGGCGATGATGGCGGCGACTCCGAGTCGCGCAGCACGGCGGTCGACGGGGTGGTAGCGGAGCAAGCGCGGGGATACTGGTGCAACGTAAAATGTCGGACTAGTTAAAAATTGTCCCTATTTGAATGTAATATAAAAAACTTTGCAATATATTCCCTCTGCCCGAAAATACTTGTCGTGGAAATGGATTTATCTAGACGCATTTTAGTTTTAGACACGTCCACTTTTATTCATTTCCGTGATAAGTAATTCCGGACAAAGGGAGTAATATATAGAACTCGTTAAAAATAGGGCATTCGTCCATTCCGTCTAGCTTTGATATTTACTACTAGTAATTATTCTAAATGTATTTGCAATGTGAAGATCACTTAGTGCATAGCTTGTTGCATGTACATAAAACTACAAGCATGGGCGTCTCTATGCTAAAAACTGCTAAGTGCTGGCTTGTTTTCCCTTAAATCAATCCCCTCCATTGAATGCAAAATCAACGCTGGATTGGCGGCCGCATGTTACGGCGTAACTGCCAGTGGGTAAGTCACCTGATCCCAGTCCGTACTAGCAGTAATCTTGATTGCTGGTACCAAACCGCCACGAACGGTTCCATTCCAGGCGCCGCTGTTTTAAAGACCGTGGCTCCCGTCCCAGCACCCGATCCCAACAAGCCCGACTTTTTCTAGCTTAGCCCGATCTCACCATCAGATCAGATGCCCCATCCAACAAACAGAATCAACCTACCGGTGTAGCAAGCACGTGACGTGCCACCACACTCCTCCCAGCAGTGGTCGTAGATAGTGCTTCTCCGAGTCACAACAGAGGGAAAATATCCAGTGATACTACCAGCCTCGCATTTCTCTCGTCTTTTCCCGTACCAGCACAAAATTTGCACTCCTATGTCGCGGTTCTTAGATAACTGGCAAATCCCTTCACATCACACAACTGTACGCACACACTTATTTTTCTTCCTTGGAAATTCCAGAGCGAGAATTGAGCAAAAGGGAGGAGCAACGCGCATATCGGCCGGTCGACATCTCCGAGCCCACTTCCGAGCTTGTTTAAACAACCGGCACCAATTAAAAGACGACGGTGAGGGCAGGCGTCGTCGTCAGCTCAGCTCATGCTCAGCCCACCACCGCGAGCAAATCCGAGGCGGTACGGTGGACTGATTGGAAGGTGGGAGAGACTTTTGTGCCCTGCGGCACACCACCGTCCGTCTTTTTTGATTTGGAAGAAGGGGTCAAAGAAAGGGTGCGCCCAACCGAACCGCACATGCGCAGCCCAGTGGGGAATGGACTCCAAGCAACAGCGAAGGAGATTGATCGCAGATCGGCTGGCGTAGGACACGGAACGATTGCTACGTGCGACAGCATCCGTGTAGATAGATGTTGGCCTCGTGTGTCTGGCGAGTGCCCCTGCACGCATCCCTGGCACACGGCGACGACGATTTGTTCCTTTGCTTCCTGCACCTAAATTCTTTTCTTTTCTTTTCACGTGGCTTTCCGGACGACCGTAGGCGATTCCTCGCACGGAAGCCCCCTGCTATTTCCGCAAAGACCATCCTCCCGTTTCCCTGCCAAGTTCACGGCATGTGCCAAGACGATAATAGTAGTACGAGTCTTGCTTGGAAGGTTGGTCTTAGCTTGAACCGCCAGGGATATTTAGTATAGCTGGTAACGCTGACCCAGCTATTTGCCAGATTCTGGAGCCAAACCAGACTGCTTGGTGGAACAATGGCCGGCTCACAAGTCACAAGCCTTGGATTGCTTCTACCGAACTAAAGAAAAAAATAGAAAAAAAAGATCCTTAAATGGAAGTTGGAACATGCAACAATGGATAAGAAGAAAGGAGGAATAAATGGTGCGCTGGCTTTCTTGGTTGTCTGCTCACGCTATTGCCCATCCTGACTGACCACTACGCTGGTGGAATCCACGCTACTCCCAAACGGCAATGCACATCTTCATCACTTTTTGCTCCCATCTTTTCCATACAACTAAGCAATTTCCCCGAGGATAACTTAGAAATTTGCAACCACATTGCATTTGCAGTGCGTAGAGACAGTTGACACTGACACTACTCTAACGAGCAGCAAGAACCCAAAGTCTGATCATGACCAAACAAGCACATTACCACCATTGGAGAGGATGGTTGGTGCAAAGGCTGACCTAAGCTTGCATGTGAGGAGCAAGTAGGCCAGCCACCGGATCATAATTGGTCCAGACTTGCAAAGAAGCAACGAATATGCCAAGAATGTCCACGGAATAAACTCATGTAAAATGTCCAGGATATGTGAAATGTACCGAATATTGATAATTGTTCTATCTGAGTATCTACAGCTTCCTTCCCAAGTAAAGTGGAAGAAAAATTAACCAGCCGATACAGGATGAACTACATGTCCACTCTCAGATTATCAAGACATGACTAAACTCTCCCGAGCCCCCAACGCAAGAGCGGAGAATGCATGCAAAGCAAAAGGCTTAACTTATTGCATCCAGCGCGACTCTCGCAACTTCAAGGATAACTCTCCATCAGAGGTGAAGGTGCTTATGTTCAAAAATATGGTTTTGGTCCTGGCAACCAAGTTCAGCTGCTTCCTTTTGGACCAGCTCGACATGGCGACAAATTCATCAGGTGAAGGAAAACATCACACAAGAATCAGCGCCGGCCAAGTACCCTACTTCTAATGTTATTCCTTGACTTCACCATAGGTTGCCTGGTGTTACTCTTGGGCTTTGGTATGTCGCCCAGCTCCATTACTTGTATCGTGCGCTGCTTCTTTGCTGTGGCGGATGGAAGAGTACAGTTAGGTAAACCACAAGATCATATATGCAATAAAAGAAAATATTGCAACAAAGAGGTATAACACGAACCATTTTCAGCTTCCTGGTAACGTTCCTGAAGCCTACGCTTGGCTACTTCCAACCTTACGTTGCTTTCCAAGCCATCCTGGGTCTTTGGCCTTGCCGACTCTAACCTGACTCCTGATGAAGGCTGTGCACGAAGCCTTGATTTCTGGAGTCAAAGGATAGATATAAGTCATGAGATCTTAAGCACCATCATAGCTTAAGTCTCAGTAGCATGTGATACTTACATCCACATGACCCATTGCAGGTTTTCTTTCGACGCCGAAGTGTTCCTGAGTCTGTTTGTACTTCATCTCACCGATGGGCTTCTGTTGAGTAGCCGCCTTCATTGGTCTCATAGATCCAGAATCAGAACTCAGGGGCCTGGATTGCTTGTTGAGCATGCCTTGGGGCTTGGCTTGCAAATTTGAACCTTGAGGTTTTTGCTGGTTTGTATGCCTCATTGGTGGTTCTTGCCTTGTCAATTCTGGTCTCCTGAACTGATCTCTTTCAACAGTTCCAACAGGTCGAGTAAGTTCTGGTTTTGACACAGTTGAATGGTTTACAGGCCTCCTGCCATTGTTTTCCCTCTTGTTTCCAAGGCGAGCATCATTGTTGTGTCTCAAGTCTGTCGTAATATAATGTTAGTTATCACACAATCTATGGAGTGCTAGCATAGCAAGGGAAAACTAAGCAATTTGGGTAGTTGTACTCACTTCCATCTTCATCCATTTCGTCAAAGAACTTCAGGTTGCAAAGGCGAACAGGCAAAATAACAATGGAAGTTAATTAGCTTATTGTTCATCACTAAAACAATTCAGATAGCAAGAGTGGATATATTAGTACCTCAGAGAGTTGAATGGCAGTAGTCTCAGGTGCAAAGAATGCTCCTTCATCCAAAGGTGGAGAAGGAAGGCCTTCTTCTTCATCATCATCATCCACAACAGAAGGGTTTGAAGTTCCTGGGGAGTTGTCTGCAGGTAAAAGCAGCAATAATATAGTAAGCTAAGAGGCTTGCATCTGAGCATTCATTCACATAGAATTAACTCTGAAACTGATGGATGAAATAATGTAACATTGGACAAATTCAGATCCTTTACCTGCAAGGGCAACGTTGGTAGTACTGACCCACTCATCAACCAAAATTTTCCAATCCCTGGAAACACAAAAAGCAACTGAAGATGTCAACAATAGTTTACAAGATTGCTTTGGACTCATGCTAACAAGGTAATTTTCTCATTTTTCTTTGGGATGGCGAACAAAGGTAAATGGTGACCATGTGGCAGTGCAGATGGACTGGTACTAGTCAAAATCTTTTCAGAACATGAGAAGTAATTTGCCTCACTGAACTCTTCAGATTCAAGCATGAACTAGTTGTATAAAACCAAACTAGATAAAAGTTCATGAAGCTTACTGAATGAGAGCCAGCGCGAGGTGACGAATCTGCTGCGAGCTGTGCTTCCGAAGGCCATTAACAGCCCTCCCAATCTCGGTAGCCTATGATGAACAGCCCCAAAGATAAGCAAACCAAATAGCAACAAAACCAGATATCTCATATGCGGTATGCAAGATAGGTACCTTAAGCGTGGAGACGGACAATTGCATCAGCTGCAGCCTCCTAAGTGAGTCGAACAGAGTAGCATCCGACTGCAAGACACCATTTGTGTTTTAGTTCAGATCAATGCTAAGTGCTCACTAGAGTTGACAAATAACAGGTTTAGCAATATGAATGGAAGAAGTGCACAGATAGGAGTCCATACATGGTCTTGCTTGTGCAGGAGGAGCTCCTTGATGCGGATGACCTCCCCAACGATCTGCGACTCCTCATCGATCTCGTTGGTGAGGGCCTCCAGCTCCTCAGCCTCCGGGTCGTCATCCTTTGCGTGGTGGTCCTCCTCCGCCGGCACGGCCGCGTCCTGCTCCTCCTCCTCCTCCTCCTCGTTGTCGTCGTCATAGTTGTGGCCGTAGTTGCTGGCGGCGGCGCGGCGGAGGCGCTCGTCGTCCTCAGAGTCAGAGTCGTCGTCCTCGCTGATGCCGCCGCCGAGCGCCCCGCCCCCGGGCGCGCCGAGGCTGCTGCTGTCGACCTTGCAGTCCTTGTCGGGGACGCGGCGCACGCTGCCCTTGTCCTCAGCGACGGCGGGCGTGGCGGGGGGCGCGGAGCCGGTGCTGGCGGTGCAGCCGTGGCAGGAGGAGGGGCGGGCGAGGAGCGCGTTGAAGAGCCGCTCGGCGATGCGGTCGCGGCGGCGCAGGAACTCCTGCGGCTCGTCGGCGGCGGCGACGAGGATGGCCTTCTCGATGGCCTCGCAGATGCCGACGCCCGCGCCCCGGAAGAAGCCGCGCCACCGGTCGAGCCCGTCGTCGGCCATCGCCCCCGAGATCGGGCCGCACAGGACGGGAACAAACAGCTAGCACCACCAGAAGAACCGATGCTCCGCCGATTACCTCGGGCGGGTTCCCCCCTTGCGAAATTATTACTACTACGCCGCGGCCGAGAATCTAATCCCAGCCCCCGATCGCGAATCCGATGCGCCCCGGAATCCGGCGATCGTGAAAGCGAAATTCGCCGGAAAAATATCAAATCAAATCGAGAAACGGGGAGGGGCGAGCAGGAACGAATCGAGAGAACCGAGTCGAGTTAGGTTCGCTGGGTTGCTTGGCCCCCAAGGCCCGGTTTCCGTGAGGATTTCTGCGGCGGCGGCAGGAAGAACCTTACCAAATCCTATCTGGCCCTTGCGGAAAGGGAGAGGTAGGGTAGGGTAGGGCTGGGCGTGGGCGGGGTGGGAGGAAGAAGACGGTGCGGCTGGGCTGGGCTGGGGGGAGAAGGCTAGGCGAGGCTCGCGAGGGCGATGCGAACACCGGGAAGGGTCGGGACGGGGATGGGGACGGGGCGGGGCGGGTGGATAGGGACGCGGATGGCAGGGTACGCTACGCCACGCGAGACGCGACCCGAGCCCACGAGGACTGCCAGCACCGGCACGCACGCACGCACGCCGCAGCTAACAACTAAACGAGAGCTACCAGTACTGGATGCGACGACCCCTCCCGGCTCCCGCCCCGTGGCCCAAAATACGCGCGGTAAAACAAACCGGGCCGCGTCACCGGTTCGGGTCGCTTCTTTTCCTTTGGCAGCGGTCGCAGGAACCCTCCTTTTCCTTCTGTAGATAGATTCTGCAGAAGGGAGCGGGGCGACGCGGCTTCTTTGGTTTGACCCCGCCGAGCCGAGCCGAGTCGACATGCACTCTCTTTCTCCCGCCTCCCCTCCCCTGCCCTGGTTTTGTTTAGCGGTGCTATACTAGTTTGGTACTGGCATTAACTACTTCGATCGCTGCCCATGATTTACTCCATTATTATCGGCACTGCCAATTGATTGCCTACTTTCCTTCTCATCTCATCACCAAATATCCCTCCAAATCAATCAAGCATAAATGTTCACTCCTCCAGTATTGATTACTGAAATGATTTTGGCTTCGGGCAGTAGTATTTCTTTTCGAAAATCCGGCATCATGAGAGCTCAGTCCATATTCTCTTCAAAAAAAAAAAGATAGAAACGTTCTGGAGCCCACCACGGGTCCATGACAGCCCAGTTACCTTGTGTAGACTCTAGTGTGGTTTTCTCTTTTAGCTACAGCAGGGGTGGACCGTTGCGGTTAACGCCCTTGGCTCGGCTCCAGCGGTTGCTTCCAAAATGGCCCAGGCAACCGTATCCCCCGGATGTTCCACGGAGGGATTCTCCACGCGCAAGTGGCATGTGTTTCTTGCTTCCTTTCGGAGGGAACATGTGGCTCTTGCTACCCCTGGCTGAGCTCGGTGCACCACAGACTTTTCACTGCTTCAGTTGTGACCTTGTGGCTGCCTCTCCTCTGGGGCCAACTGCATGGCAAGAGCAGAAAAACGGTGCGTAGTAAACGTGGTTAGAGCATCTCCAGCCGTTGTGTCACCCACGAGGCGTTTTTTCGACCTTCTGAAAAGGCCTCGGCGCTAATTTCGTCTTTGGGTGCAAAAAATTTTCAGCCGTTGTGCTCCCCAGGTCGCCGTTTCTTCCTGGACCACCGTGGCCATTGCCGGAGCTCGGTCCACCCCGACGTGCCTAGCCCCTCTCCCCTCCTCCCAACCTGTCCACGAGCTCCCCCTCACTCCCGCAGCTCGCCCCACCCACTTGCCCTCGCCGGAGCTGGCTGTTCCACCGAAAACCATCACCACCGTCGCCGCCTCTGTAACCTCCTGTCACCGCGGCCCCCCCTCCGTTCCATCCCTCCTCACTGCCCCCTTGGCCTCTGAACGGGTGCGTCTCGTCGCCCCGGTCCCGCCGGTGTCCTTATATCAGCCGGAGCCCGTCAGAGTTGCCCGCATCGTCGAAGACCACCGTCGCCCGCCTGCTTCTGTTTCTCATCTAGCGCCGCCCGTTGCCGCGTCCCCGCGCCTTCCCGCGCCTCCCTCTGGCCGGGAACGGGTGCGGCGGGCCCCGCCGCGGCCGCCGGTGTGCTCGGCTCGGCCGGAGACGGCAGGAGCCGGCCGGCCCGTCGCCGGCTTCGCCTCTCCCCTCCGCTCCTCTGTCTCTGGTCGGGTGGAGTCGGACGCAGCACGAAGGCGAGCAGGCAGGGAGCGGCGAGGAGAGGAGCAAGGCGGCGAGCGGGGCGGGGGTCGGCGAGGAGAGGAGCAAGGCCGGCGAGGGAAGATGCGGGGCAGTGGAAGGAAGAGAGAAAGGAGAGGAGAGAGGGGAGAGAGAAGGGCTGCAGGTGGGCCTGCGCATGCAAAAGGCGAGTGTCGGCGTTCCCAGCTGCCCCGCGGGGAGCTGGGTGTGGGGTGGGCGCGCCGGCCGTAACATTCACTAGATCCGGCGAAAAACGAGGTCCTGGGTGCATGGCTGGGACGTTTTTTACAACCGGCGCTAAAAAAGTGCTCCTGGGGGGGCTGTCGGGGGGGGGGGGGGCTGGAGATGCTCTTAGTCATGAGTTGAGGTATTTTTGCGTACACTATATTTTTCTTCCTCTCTTCTTTTGCGATGTATTTTTTTTCTTCCTCTATGAATGAGACTGCCAGCTCTCCGGTGTATTCTCCAAGAAAATAAACCACAATAGAAGAAAGTGGGAAAATAAATCATATTTAAGTTATCAAAGTTTTTTTAACACAGTACAGACGCAAGCGCTCATATACATGCGCATACACTCACCCCTATGAACCCCCCCGAAAGACTGAGACGACATATCATTTTGAAATTTATGAAGTCACCGTAGGCACCTCGTCGTCGACGGGAACGTCTCCTCCCACTGAATGTGCACCACCGGAAATCCTGAATTAAATCCAGAAATAAATGCGAGCACTAGGATTTGAACCTTGGTGGGCTGGGGATACCACAGTCCCTCTAACCATCCAACCACATGTTGGTTCGCTAAGCATATCATATTGTGGAGGTCGCTACTCGAGCAAGGCGGCCCCGGCAGCGGCAGATCTTATTCCTCAGCGCCCTTTGCCCGTCGACGCAACGCCAGCGACGTCGCTAGCCCTTCTCGCCCGCCGTGCCACACCGGCAGCTCCGCTTAGGGATGGCAATGGGTAGGGTATGGGCGGGTACAACCTCCTCCTACCCAAACCCATATCCACAGAAACTTTCTATACCCACCCACTTCAATACCCATGGGTATAAACTGACACCCATGTCCATACCCATCGGGTATCTTATACCCAATAGGTATCCATTGGGTGCAATATGTAGCATTCCAATTCTTAAGAGGTAGAGAAATGAGTTCAAAATTCAAGTGATCATGGTAGAGTAGTATAGTACAGATGCGGCCTCCTTCGGTGGGTGGTCTCTTGGAGGCATCAGAGGAGTATGTGCAACGGTTCGTGGAAGACCGACACGGTGGAAGACATTGGTCGGAATTGGGGATCGCTGGATCGAGACTTTGACAAGAGTCTGGTAGCGAAGAGTCAATATTTAATATTTTTTAGGAGTCACATAGGACGTAGGAGAAGTGGAGAGCAGGTGATTATGAGCCTTTGAGCCATGACTTGTTTAAGGAATACGAGATTTATGGCAGAACCATATGAGTTAAATGTTAACCCCACATATTATAGGTGTTATTTTCATTTATTAATTTTTTCTGGGTATCCATTGGGTTACCCATGGACACAATTTCTTACGCATACCCTACCCATATATTTTGCAGGTAATGGGTACCCATTCCCTGTGGGTACAAAATATCTCCAAGTGTTACCCATACCCACTATTTCCGGGTAAGGTATCTGCGGGTACCCATACCCATGGACAAAACTGCTATCCCTAGCTCCGCTCTGCCAGATATGCCACCAACCTCCAACACCCTCTGGTCCGGAAGTGGTATGCGACCATCGTTGTGTCCTCGTGCCCGCGCCAGGGGCGACTCGCATGAGGACGCTCGAGTCCGAGGCACGTGCAGCCCGACGCGAGCGACAGCAGCGAGGGAGAGGGGGGAGGCGATGTCGGCACGCTGGTGGATCCCAAGCCCGTGCTCCTCGCGTCGATCCTTCGCCGCACTCTGACGACGACAAAGACAGATGTGTGGCGCCTTCGCCGCAAGAATGCCAAGGCGCTCCGACTCGCCATCGAGTTGTCGAAGCGCGAGGCAAACAAGGAGGCGGTGGTGAAGGCGAAGGCGACTTGCCATGCGAAGGAGCACGACCGCCTGCTCCACAGGCTATCGGGCATTAGGTGCAGCTCCGACTCGGACCCGACACATGGCTGCACCTCCAGTTCTGACGATGGCGCATCTCCGCACCCCAACGCCTACAAGGAGGAGGGGCACAGCCGCGCCGACGACCGGAACGGGGAGGGCCCGGCGAGGAAATGGTGATTTCCTCCGCCCTTCCCTGTTACGTTTATGTTTTAGCTATGTTTTAAGTTCGCAGTATGGATTTGCCGTTGAATTCCGATGAACTATGCTTCTTTTGTCCGGCGATGCAAAGTTGATCCGATGAACTGCATGTTGTTGATTGTGTTTACATAGCGTTGAATGGGTTGTATGGTTTTGAGGATTCGAATATGAGGGACGCGGGTGTGAAAGCCATCAAGATGCATAGACGTTTGAGAGTCTGGATTTGCAAGCTTTGCCTATGAATGTTCTTATAATGGCCATCTGCAATGAGTAGATGGTTTTTTTGAAACTTACAATAAGGTCAGGGTTACTGCATCAAAGCGATTGGTGATGACACCAAAAATGCTAGACGTACGGGGTTATACAAGCTTCGACAGACCCTTTCCTAACCAATTAAACATGCCCCCCTTGATTTTCAGGTGGGTGGGGCCCCTCCCACCCCTTTGTCCAATCACACTTTGCCACCTTGAACGAACCCTCTGAAACCCTGTAAGGCTCCGTCGATGTAGCATCTCTGGTGATAACACTGACGTTTGTAGTTTTTTTTTTAATATTAAAACTTTATTTCTCAAATAATGGTAAGATCGTTTACAATTTGATGAGAAATAAAGTCCGGACACTCACTGTCCCAAACCAAAGAAGATCTAGAGCTAAGAGAATTCTTTGCTATGCTATCAGCCACAAGATTTGCCTCTCTAAAACAATGAATTACATCAACATTAGAGAAATTAGCCCCCAGATGCTTACTCTCCATATAGATAGCAACATCATGTCCCTGGTAGTCCTCCTGGTTGATGATCTCGACTGCATCGAGGCTGTCTGACTCGACAATAAGAGATGTACATCCAATGTTCAATGCTAGAAGAAAGCCATTACGGATCGCGTTCACTTCGGCAGAATCAGCAGAAGTTACACTGGCGCTTGTAGTTGGCCTAACGAAATGCTCTCTTCTGGTCTTCTCATCGTTGTATCGTGTGCGTGGTGTCAGGTCGGCTGATGCCTTGTGTGTTGTGACATGTTCCATGACCGTCACGTGGGTGATTGTACCTATTTCCCTCATATTTTCGTCAATTAATCAGACATGATTCCATGACCGTCACGTGGATGATTGTACCTATTTCCCCCATACTTTTCGTCAATTAATCAGACATGATTCCCTTGTAGTAATAGTTAATGAGCTGGGGCAAAATCCTTTTTTTTTTGAAGGGGGATAGGGCAAAATCGTTTGTTGTGACAGCCAAATTGGCTGCTAGGCTCGCGGCAGAGTGAGCTAAGCGCATCTCCAGCCGCGTCTCCAAGAAGGCCCCCCAGACGTTTTTTCGTCCGTCGGTGTCAAAAAATCGACCCAGTCGCGCCCCCGAGAGCTCAGTTTTCGCCGTCTCAGGCCGAAATTGGCGCCGGCGGACCCAACCCGAACCCGACGCGTTGGGATCGCTCGGGGGCGCCGGGCGAATCGTTTTTGGCGCGAAGAGCCGCGGGCCCGCCGCGTCAGCGACTCTACCCTCTTCTCGCCCCTTCGTCGTCGTCCTTATCGTCTCGTTTCCGTGACGAATCAATGCCAAAGCTGCCGCGCACTGCCGCGCCGGTCAGCCTCCATTGATGCCTCACGGGCGGCGCAGTGAAGGCTGGGCGACGCGTCCCTCGGCCGCCACGCAATCACGCCACGCGTAACGCGCCGGCCAAGCCTACCACGCGGCGTCTCCGCCTATAAAAGCCGACTGCAAGCGCGCCGGAGAGACTCACCCCGATCATCCACCGACGACGCGCTCATTTCTTCCCCTTTCCTCCTCTCGCCATCACCAGTTGAGAAAGTATGGCCGAGCGTTTCCCAGGCGACGGCGCGGTGGCGAACGGATTCGGGTGCCGTCATCTGCACGAGGACGAGGCTTGCCTCCTTTTCGAGGCCGAGTACCCGGTCCCGCCGGACATGCGGGTGCCCGGGGCATGGAGGATCAGCGCCGGCGGCGTGCCGGTGCCCCCGGTATCCACCGGCGCGGCGCGGCGTGCGGAGATCGCACGCATCCGCTCGTCCCTGCCGCGTGCAGCGAGGGAGGGGCCCCGATACGTCCCCGACAGCCCAATCTGGGAGCCGTACTTCCGCCGCCGGCACGACGAGCAGCTCGAGGCCACCAACGACGTCGTGCCCTCCGGCAGGTTCAACGCCGCCGTCCGGCGTCGGTGGTGGGGCGTGCCCGGGCGCACGTTGGAGTCCGTCCTCGAGTACATCGAGGGCGGCAACACGCTGCGCCTCGAGTACCCCGCTCCCCCATCCTTCTCACGCCGCTGGGGAAGGAGCCGAAGCTCCTGGACGCCGAGGCGCATGGAGACCGGGGTGTCCTCCTCCTCGTCCAGCGGCTCTCCCTGCCTCCACCTCCACCCCGTCAAGCCGGAGCCCCAGGACACGCCTGTCAGCGCACGTACCCGCAGCTCCGGCGCCCTCGTCGAGCCCAAGGTGGAGTCCAGCCTCCCCCCGGAGTACGAGGAGATAGCCCGGCGCGGCTTCTTCGACGAGGACGCCATGCGGTGATCGCGCGACGACTACGTGCGCGAGGAGATGGTCTGGCAGCGCCGGGCCCTGGAGGAGATCGCCGCCCGCAAACGTGGGCGCGAGGACGAGGACGGTGTCGTCGTCCAACCCGCCGCGCCAACCGGGGGAGGGATGCAACAGGGACGGCGGAGGCGTAGGCGGGGGCGACGACGACGACGACGACGACGGCGGTGACTACACGCGGTTCTACAGCCTCCTCGGCATGTAGAACCGCGTGGGCGGGCGGCGAGGCGGGGGGTGAGGGAGACGGCGGGGTAGCCCGCGGTAGTTTTTTTTTGTAAAATATGTTTAAATTTAAACGAACTCCATGTTTGCGTTGTGTTTGCGCCGAATTTGAACATTTTAAAAACCCGTGGGAGGCCGCGACTGGGAGGCATCACACCCCCAATGCGCGGTTTAGCGCCAGTGCGTTTTCAGGAGACGATTTTTTGCCCTTTCTGGGAGGCCAACGGCTTGAGATGCCCTAACCAAGAGTGAAGTCAAGTAAAGCAGCACACCAACCCTCTTGCTGCAACCGCACGCCCAAATTCATGCGACCAAGATTTGACTATGGACCAAACACTTCCTTCTTCCCTTTTTCAAGATGGAAACACGTTCGTGTTGAGCGCTTTCATGAAACTATAAGCAAAGCCAGACCAAAATCCAGTGCCACATAAGACTCACACGGCGACATCATGTTGTAATCCAATTCGAAGAGCGGCATGTGTAATAAGGCTAGTCATAATGAAAATAACTTAGGTAGTAACATAGCGCACCTCGAGAATTTTTTATTTATGTGGCAAGTAGTTAATGAGAAGTAGTAACATAATATGTTACTGTAACATAGCACTTTTCAAAACAACATGAGTCTACAAGCTATTAAATGAGGTCACATATGACGCTAATACTATGTTACTTTGCACTATGAAAGTAGTAACTTAGACTAGTGTCATGCATATAACACTAATTTAAATTACTCACCACTATGACCAGCCTAACAAACGCCGATTATCAGTCGGCAATCTTGCACAGATCACGACACATGCGTCGTAGTAGCACCAGCAGTGCCGTGGAGAGGGGGGAGCGCATGTGTTTCACCTGCTGCTGGAAGCCCAAAGGATAAACAAAAAATAGTGCGTACTCGTACAAAAAGAGGAGGAAGCAGCAGAGAACGACGAGCTAGTGGACCACGGCGAGGGAGGCCAGGCCCAGCCACGTGAGAGCCCGCCCGGAAAGCGGAGGCGAGGCACGCGGGAAAGTGCGGAAATTTTGTAGCGACGCCGGGCGCGGGCGAGCCGTGCCGCGCCTCGTGCGTACGCGGGCGGCGGGGGATACGGTTTTCGATCTCTCCTTTCGATTACGCCCGCCCGCGCGCGGGCCAGGCCAGACCCGCCAAACCGCGCCCCCCCGGTGGTGCGTGAGCGGAGCGGTGACCTCAGGCACGAGGACGCTGCCACTGCTCTGAACGGCGGCAGGGTGGTCATCATGAACACGCGTACTGCTGCTAGATGCCCAGCAGCTTCTTCTCCCGGCAGCAGTACACCGAATTTAGCGCCATGTTCATCTCCTCGCGGTTTGAAATTTTCATGAGCTTCCCTGCCACGCCCCTTCTCTTGACCCAAGGTTCGAAACAAACTAGAGTGTTTGTCTGAATTTTGACAGTGATTTCCGGAGTAGTTTTAGGCGTGCCAATCTGAACAGCTGAAGACAGTGCTTCCTGGAGCTATCACAGGCAGCTAGCTGGTTGTTGTGAGATAAAATTGACATCTACTATTGTTTTCTGGGGCAAACAAATTGACATCTACTTGGTCTTGTCTCCAATTTGGAACGACTAGTCTCCAGTTTGGCAGCCGACACACCCGCGTCATATCTTCACGCACTTGGTCTCAGGACCCGGCGCCCGCAGAATTATTTTATCACAATCTCGCTAACCGCTTCTAAAAAGACGACTCATCATGGCAATTAACTACTCAACCAACTGCCCATAACCATAAGCTATCTTCCTTTACCAACTATTAATATGGTGTTTGCCAATCATGCGTTGGTCAAGCTTGAAATGCATTTTTGTTTTTGCGCGTTCCACTTGGAACATTTCCTGCTGTACAGACAGGTACTACAGGTTGAAATAATTATCACGACAACCAAGAAACTCTAATATGGTACTACTGTGATTTTATTTATTTATTTTTGTAGAAATCAACTTGATTCTGTCAATGCTTTGCACTGCTGTAGCAAACAGTAGCGCTTAAGGTTTACAGCTCATGCTCACGGCGAGCTCATGCCTTACGAGATCACGCTGAAGCATAGAAGTGGGGTCATCCAAGTTCCAACCATGAGTTTGCTGACTGTTTGCCAAGTCTCGTCATGTTACTTTCGAGACTGGACTCGATCCTATCCTTGAGAGAACAGCATATGCTTAATATTTTCTTTAAGGGCAGCAAAGTTGACTGCAACAATTAGGAAAGCTGACTTTCTGAACTCTTAAGACAAACAAGTAGAGTCAATGAGTCGAAATCGTGCAAATTGAATTGCACGCTGTAATTCACTACGCGTTTTAAGGTGTGGAAAAATAGTCAAGTCAAATAGGTTAGGTAAAAAATTTACATATCTCGGGTTAAACGGATGGTCCTCCTTTTGCTCATTGGCGCAGAGCCAATGTAGACAAACCGAACTTGACCTGGGAAATCCGACTGAAGAACTTCTAGTAGTACGACCGAGAGCGGCCAATTTCCTTTTTCTCTCTGTGTGTGTGAGATGCAAAAAGTTGCACTCTCAAAAGTCAAAAGGCGGGAACAGTTCAAAACAGGAAGACCGCGAGTTACTGGACCATTTACTGGGGGTGGCAACCAGTGAAGTTTATCATACCAACTTTACCAGGCAAGAGACATAACAGAGGACCTAAGTGACCCATAGGAATACACTGAGAGTACCCAGCATTCAAATTTGGAAATAAGCTGCATAGCACAAGTTAAGCTGACAAACATTTTCTTTCTGAACTTTGACACAACAGGTAAGCAACTCTTGAGGCAACACTGTTTTTCCACAGGAACACGGGGTAACTTCAACAGCAAACTATGGGGATAACTCATGCCTGTATACCCTAACTTCAGAGCTTGTGTCTTGCAAGATCGCACCAAACGAGAGCAGTAGAGTCGTTAGAGGTTCCCAACACAAGCTTGATACCGTTCCTTCCAATGGTCTTGACTTGTTCCCTCAGAGGTTGGACTTGATCCTATCCATGGAAACAGAGTAGAGATAAAACATTAGAGTGGCGAAGTTGACCTGCCCAAGACCAAAAACGTATTCATAATACTGAACTGGAGTATAATATAAACAATTAGCCAATATGTTCATCTTCTACAAACACGTTCATGCTCAGAATTCTCCCTTGCGTGTTATCTCAAAGTCAACTAAAGGCAAACTGAAATTGGATAGCACTAAATTTCATATATGACCCAAAATGGTAGAAGAAATGTAAGTGACATGCCAGGTCTGAAGGTGATACTGCTATTTCCAAATTGAATATATGCAATTCTTCTACAGATTCGCATGAAAACTGAACCTACTTTAATGTAAGTAACTGAACAGACGAAGAAATGTAAATATTTTCCCTTCAATAGAAAAACGTAGCCTGCACCTTTTTCTAGTGGGGGAAACAAGCCTCAAGAATCAATATTTCTGCATCCTTTGATGCTCTTCTCAGCTTCAGGAGATTTTTTAGGACAGTTCTGTCCAATCCCTTGTCGATTATTCCCACTTTTCTTAACACTGGTGCCTCTTCAAGTAAAAGTTTCAAGAAGCCAAACTCCGCAAAGGAGCCAGTGAAGTCGAACAAACCAACTACTTCAACGTTCTGGAAGAGACAGACATCACGGTCTATTGATTCCCAGAAATGCACTCTTGGTACCATGGAATTCCTGGAAATGAGCTGCAAAGTACAGACTGTAAATTGAGCAAGGGTCCAATGGAAATTTATGATATGTAGCAAGTCAGAAGATTTCATCATCTGTACCTTTAGTTTGAAAAATCGCAGGTTGGGGGCATGCTGAAATAAGTACAAGGCAAAATTTGCTTCCTTGAGATCACCGAGATTGATCTCCAGGCTTATCTCTGTCAGCCGGTTGAATAATTTTGGCTGCTTGAGAATCAGAAATTCACGTTCTACGCACTGCAATGGCAATAGGCCCCCAAACATAATAAGAAACAGTGAAATAATAAGCACTAAGCGAAAACTTTGCCATCACAGTTTCTTACCTCAAGGATGTGTCCATGAAACCTAATAGTCTCAACATCTGAAAGAGAAGCAATAAATGGAGAAAGATTGAAGTTGCATCTGGTTGTCGAAGCACCATCTGTGTCAGAACTCAGTTCCAGTCTGATCCATACGGAAGTAAGATAAGGAGCATGCAGATTGAGGTGTGTAAACCAGCCTTCAATTTTTAGCACCTTGAGCTTTGTTGAACGAATATTTATATTGGATTGGCTGCACAATCCACGAATATTAAGTTTCTCCAAATTCGGGCAACTCGCTACTAAATCCCCTAAACTGTTTCCTTCCACGGTAACATATTCTAGACGAAGAGTATGCAATTGTTTGAAGCCTTTAGATGGAGGTGGCAAATGTAAACTAGTGAAAACACAAGCTCGCAGATACACATATTCTAGTTCATCGCAGGAGAAAAAACTAGACGGGACCTTGTAACTGTCACGTATACTTGTCTGAAGTTGAATCTCCTTAATCTTATTTCTTGACAGCATAAGCATCCAACGGTAAAGGTATCCTCCAGTGGATACCATTTCATTCGCTACGGTATTCAGGCAAAACTTCAGAATTGGGCCGTTGTGGAGGAAGAGAAACATATCAGTGAACTTAAGAAATCTGCGGTCATCGTCTGCACTATCATTTCCTGAAGCGAAATCAGCTCTCCTGAACATCAGTTCGGTCATTGAAGCCCATGTGTACCTCCAAGTCCTTGACAAGAGGCATGTTCCAACAGCTTCTTTTATTGGCAGACAACAAAGGATTTTGTCTCTGAGAGCTTCGGGTAGATTGCTGATGATATCTTCATCCACAACAGACTTACATATCTTCGTTGGGGAACTCCCATGGTCCATTTGGTACACTTTTACTGTGAGAGCCTGCATGTAATGTGGCACAAGATAACCTATTAATCTCTAACATGCCACACATTATAAATGGGACACTAGAAAGGGGAGCAAGAGGAGACAGTCCGGAATTGGATGCATTCCTCCTCTTGATATGATATTCTATTGTACTGAAAAGATGTACAAAAAATGTTTTAAGGAAGTAACGCCATATGAGAAATTTCACATCTCCACATGACAATTCATAGTAATCAGGCGAGCATTTCTGTTAAACACCCAGAAAAGGTTAATTCGCACCACTTTAATTAATTGGACATCGCAACATAATTTGCACCCCATTGTTGGTATAGACTCGTGAAATGATTCATATTACGATTCTCGGTTAAACACTTCATATATCCAGGTGGAATGAGCCATTGAAGTTGTCACTGTTCTAATTTCTGTTTTACCTACCTAAAGACGGAGCGAAGCCAAAGCGAGAGACGATCGGGCCTCACCTAGGGTTGGGGCAGCTGCCTCCGATATCTTCCTGTCCCCCGCTCTTGTTGGTTTTCGGTTGCTTTCTCCTGTCACGGCCGGCGGTGCGATCCTGGGGAGGCAGCACGGCGCGGCACGACACCGCGCCGGCCCGACCAAGAAAATACGGCGGCGGCCGGCCGGCAAGTGGATGCCGAGCAGGTGCTTGCGAGCCGCGGAAGAGTGTAAAACCTTTCTTTCTTTTCAATCGAGGAGTCCAAAATCTTGGATCCGGTCGAACCAGAGAAGCCACATTTTTTTCCTTGGCGAACACTTCTTATATATACACATTAATAAATATACAATATTAATTGCAATAAATGCGTATATGTAATATTAGGGAGGAAATTAATTGCACATTAATATTATGTATGATATCTTTACGCATTAATTTTTTTGCGAGGTATCTTTACGCATAATTAATATGATCAACACATGCATTTATAGTTGATATGATACTAGAAGTGAAGCCGCAATCTCAAAGCTAGAGAAATATGAAATAATTCTTACCAACCTAACAAGTTCAGTCTCTGACATTGGCATCGCCACACTTTCAACCCCCACTGATCACGCTGAATGTCATACAGCAAATTAGGCACATTGTCACCGTCGTAACCGCATAAGAAACACATATAGGCACAACATAATAGGGTCAAGATGGAACAAGCAATACTAAATTATGAATAGAGCAAAACATCAAAATTACAATGATGCAAGGACAAATATACCCTTAGCTCTCGGTGATTTGCACTAAAAGCAGCTGGTGCTGCCTGCTAAACAAAATTTCAGAGGTCAAAATCGATGCTAGATGCTAGGCTCACAATTGAAAATTGTACTATATCCTAGCGAGTCAAAGAATAAAGCATAAAATTAAACACAAAACAAGAATGGCTAACACAAGTCTTCTTTCTTTCTTTATGGGTCTCCTGCAATTAAAACTTCAGTGTTATAGTAGCAGCAGTTAACAGCGCAGTGCATTTCTCCATTGATCATTGTTCTCCTCTTTTCTCTTGTTCATGTATACCTCTAGAGTGTAGTTACCTGCTTCTATTTCAGTTTATAGGCCGCACTTTTGTGCATCTTGGTCTGCTAAAAAATAGAGGACCGAGAAAGGAAGAAAATGAATTTCTTTGTTGAACATAGGTAGATAGTATAGAGATATCGGTGTTTCCAGAACTAATTTTTCCTGTCAGTACTACAAGAGTCGTCTCAGCCTCTTGAAGCTTAATTAATTTCTACTTCTCTCGACCAGAGCATCATGTTGATTATTCCCCATCTTTGCATGTATTTCATGTTTCAACGGTCGCAGATTTCTGAGCAAGCTCACTCCTGTAAAATTACTCGCAACACTTAACCCCAACAGCCGCTTCACCTTCTTCAGCCATGCCGACTCCGTCATCCTCTCCAACCTGGACGACACAGTGGCCGCTAAAATCCGGACGAACAAAGCATGCACACTAAAACATTCCTCACTGTCATACACAAAACTCACCACCAATCCGGACGAACAAAGCATGCACACTAAAACATTCCTCGCTGTCATACCCAAAAGGCCAAAACTCACCACCCAATCCGGACGAACAAAGCATGCACGCTAAAAAATTCCTCACCTTAAGAACCCACTGTGGCTCTCATTTTGAAGAACTAACCTTAGGCAAGTTTGGCAACATTGTATGGCAAAGTGTGGCATTGCTAGGTCTAAAACCAAACGGCCCCTTAGTCTTCTTTCTTGTTGGCATGTACGAAATCAGGGACTCTTTTCCAATAAGAAGCACGATATTGGACGACTCCTGTGACTGCAAGAAATCATTCAATCCAACATCATCTGCAAGAGATCGAAGAATTTTTTTATTTTCCATCACAGCATTCTACAACAATAGTTCCAATTATCTCAATATCTCTGTGTGCAGACAACCCCCAGCCCTGTCCTGTTTCTCCCCTGTTCATCCCTTCTAGCACAGAGCAGCAACTATCTCAAAAAAAAAAAAAATGCACAGTACATAAGCAGCACGCAACCACGAACAGCCACCGCGTGCCACCTGACCCCTCTCTCATCTCAATCAAATAAAATGGTGAGATTGGAACGAACCTTAGAGACAGAGTACCTTGGGAGAGGTTTCGGGAAGAGCTGATAATGGGGGAGACGCCGGGCGCTGCTTGAGACGCGTTCTTTGGCGTCATCGAGGGAGGGGAGCCGAGGATGTTGGGGTTGAAGTTCCCAACGGCCTGCAAGAATCGCGTGCGGGAAGCGGATTTGGAAGGGGTCTTCGTCGCCGCCGTCCGTGGTCGAGGACGCGAGCTTGGACGGGTCTCGCTGCCCGCTGCCGCCGTGGCCGAGGACGCGAGCATCTCTACCACACCCTGTATAAGGCCGACCTGCAAAAACTTTTACATAATGCTGAAAAACGGTTTTACGGGCCGATATGAGTTGTGCACGAATATGCTTTTTTATGAGTCGGCTACGCGAAGTCTGCTTGATCACAGCCCGCGTCGCCCCGCAAACCGAAAAACTCCGATAAGTGAATTTGACAACAACTTCGACAATTGAGTTCAAATTCGAAGAATAAAACATAGTTCACGCACAAATAAAAGCATAATTTTGTACGACCAACGCAAAAGCGACGACCGCGTCCATCATCATCTTGGTCGCTTTTCACCCGTCGTCGTGATCTTCACTCCGCACCACCACCATTGATGCTATCGGCACCCCTGAATCCATCGTCGACACTGGTTCCAACTTCGTCACCGAAAGCATCGCTGAGCGCACTGAATGCATCAGCGACACTAGTTCCAACTCCTCATGGGAAAACATCACTGGCACCGAAACACCCACCGACCGCCGCTAGCATCCTCCTCTTCAAGATGTCTCTCCTTGTCATATCATGTCGTTTTTTGGTGATGTCGTTCATGTAATCGCGGTTCAATATCATGATCCTGTTCTCTTCGGCAAGAAGCTTGGCCATGGCTTTGGTCTCAGCGGCATAGGCTCTTCTCTCCGCAATGGCTGCCTTGCGCAACCCCTCATCCTTGAGCAATTGCCACTTCTCTTGCTTCTCTCGTGCTTTCTTCTCGGCCAACTCTTTCTTTGTCTCCAATGTCTTCGCTAACATCAACTCATTTGATTGCACCATGGTATCTATCTTGTCCCACAAGTTCGATGCTTCGTGTTCCCTCTTGATCTTCTCCTTTGTCTTCTTCTCACCATCGGGCTTGTTCAAGTTTCATGGGCCATCATCATCTTCATCTTCATCCATGTTCGTAAGTGAACCTCTCTTTGGTGGGGATTCTCTGTCAATCAACTTCCACTTGTCACACCCTTTGAGCAAGTCCCAACAATGCTTTAGTTTAACTTTTTTGCCTTTGTAAGCTACCATGTCTTTGTATCCTTGTTGGACAATTTTCTCCTACACAATTAAAACAATGTCAAATGATGCAATCACTTCAAAAGGTACAAATGATTTGCACAACTTGGGACGTGAAAACGAACTCACATAATCGGATTCCACGGTTCCATTTGGAGGTGCATTGCAAACTTATTTCAAGCAAGCAGCCCAACGGCTACAAATCGGCTTGATCACGTCCCAACGACTTTGGAGTGACCGAAAGGTGTGTGGAGTCCTATTGGGATACTTTCCCATAATGCAGAAGTATTGATCTTTGATTCTTTGCCAATACCTCTTGGCGGTTTGAGATGTACCGGTGCAAGCATCAAGAGACACCGCACTCCAGGCCTTGATCAAGATTTCGTCTTCCAACATCGTGTAGTTCTTTGATCTCGCGCCTATTTTTGTTTGCGCTTGCTCATACACCCCCTCATTTATCTCCTCCACTTCATCTTCACCACCGTGATTATCCACGCCACCCTCCATTTCATTGTAATCGAAATCAGCGAAGGGGGCTTGATCGATGTCGATGGTGTTGGTGTCCAACAAGTTGACGAACTCGGCAGTGGCATCGTTCGAACCACCGCTACAATGAGTGACATCAAGTCACAGGCTACCACAATGGCGAAAACTGAAGCAAGTAGAAGGAATCAAAGATGCATACCTTCCGGCCATTTCATCGAACACCTCGCCTGCGGTGGAAGCAACGCCGTTGAATGGCATCGTTGGGGTACCTCTTGCCGGGGTGGAGGAAGAGGATGAAGGCACCGGCCTTTTCGTAGGAACCTTCTTGCGCTTCAGCCCGAAACCTTGCTCATCTTCTCCGACGGCGGTCGGGCAGATCGCGCAGCGGCGGCGGCGCCGGGCGCGCGTGCCTTCCCGGCGGGGCCAGCCGGATTTCCACCCTACATGACCAAGTTGCCCTGTCGGTTGCGGGCAGGCGCGGTGGTGCCTTGAGCGATGGCGGGGGCGACATGGCCGAAGATGAGATCTGCCATAGGGGATTGCACGTGCGCGACATCCACAGTGACGGGGGACGGCTGGGAGGCTTCCATGGCGGCGAAGAATGGCTGGGGAAGATGGACTGGAGCGGGTGGAGGCGGGGCAATGGCGGCAAAGGGGGTGAGAAGCGGGAACGGCCGCGCGGAAATTTTCCTCGCGCCAAATCTCGCTGCGGATAGACGGCAAGCTTTGTTGGGAAATGTTGCATGGAACACAAAAAAATTATACGCACACGCAAGATCTATCCATGGAGATGCATAGCAATGAGAGGGAAGAGTATGTCTACGTACCCTCGTAGACCATAAGCGGAAGCGTCTAATAACATGGTTGATGTAGTCGAACTTCTTCGCGCTCCGACCGATCAAGTACCGAACGTACGACACCTCCGCGTTCAGCACACGTTCAACTTGGTGACATCCTCCGCCTTCTTGATCTAGCAAGACGACAAGGTATTGGATGAGTTCCGACAGCACGACGGCGAGGTGACGATGATGTGAAGCTATCTCCGCAGGGCTTCTCCTAAGCACTACGAAATATGACCGGGGGTGTAAACGGTGGAGGGGGCACCGCACACGGCTAAGAAATTTGTTCTCGGTCTGCTAGGCGCCCCCTCCCACATATATATAGGCAGGAGGGAGAGGGGAGAGGCCAAGGGGCGCCCCAAGTAGGTCCGAATCCTACTTGGGCTCCTGCCCTTGGCCGCGCCCCCTGCCATATTTGTCGGCGGGGGGGGGGGGGGGGGGGGAAGGAAAGGGGGAAGAGGGAAGGAAGGGGGAGGCCGAATCCCCCCTTTCCTTTCCCCCACTTGGGTGGCTGCCATGGGGGTGCGCGAGCCCCTTGTGGGCTGGTGTGCTCCCCTCTTGTGGCCCAATAGGCCCACTATCCTCCCGGGGGTGTCCGGTACCCCCTTCGATACTCCGATGACTATCCCGTACACTCCGAAACACTTTCGGTGTCCGAATACCATCGTCCTATATATCAATCTTTACCGCTTGACCATTTTGAGGCTCCTCGTCATGTCCGTGATCTCATCTGGGACTCCGAACAACATTCGGTCACCAAATCATATAATCATATAACACTATATCGTCAACGAGCGTTAAGCATGCGGACCCTACGGGTTCAAGAACTATGTAGACACGACCGAGACACCTCTCCGGTCAATAACCAATAGCGGAACCTAGATGCCCATATTGGTTCCTACATATTCTACGAAGATCTTTATCGGTCGAATCGTTATGACAACATACGTTTGTCTATCGGTATGTTACTTGCCCGAGATTTGATTGTCGGTATCTTCATACCTAGTTTAATCTCTTTACCGACAAGTCTCTTTACTCATTCCGTACTACATCATCTTGCAACTAACTCATTAGTCACTTTGCTTGCAAGGCTTCTTATGATGTGTATTACCGAGAGGGCCTAGAGATACCTCTTCAATACTCGGAGTGACAAATCCTAATCTCGATATATGCCAACTCAACAAACACCTTCGGAGATACCTATAGAGCATCTTTATGATCATTCAGTTACGTTGTGCCCTTTGATAGCACATAAGGCATTCCTCCGGTATCTGGGAGTTGCATAATCTCATAATCGAAGAAATATGTATTTGACATGAAGAAAGCAATAGCAATAAGCCGAACGATCAACATGCTAAGCTAAAGGATGGGTCTTGTCCATCACATCATTCTCCTAATGATGTGTTCTCGTTATCAAATGAAAACACATGTCTATGGTTAGGAAACCTTAAGCATCTTTGATCAACGAGCTAGTCTAGTAGAGGCTTATCAGGGACACGGTATTTGTTTATGTATTCACACATGTATTTAAGTTTCCAATCCATACAATTCTAGCATGAATAATGAACCTTTATCACGAATAAGGAAATATAAAATAACAAATTTATTATTGCCTATAGGGCATATTTCCTTCAAGCTCGGGTCGGCCTCCCACCCCGTGAATCTAAAGGTTGAGGGCGAACTTTTGTCGCGCCCCGCAAAACTTTATATGAGTCTGACGCGTTTGCGGGGTCTGATCGGGCAGTATTTTTCATGCGGACCCATATTTGGCGGTTATTTTGCGGGTCGGGGCATTATACGGGGGCTGCTAGAGATTCTCTAAGAACAGGTAGAAGAAATGTCGCCCCCATAAAGTGAGGTCAAAGATCTCAAATGCCCAGTCGGGAAGCTCCCCTCAGATCACGAGCTCCCAACCTTGATAGCCCAGATGCAATGAAGCAAGGAGAGACGGCCGTGGAGATTGACGTGGCAAGGCAAGATGATGAAAGGCACCACCACGCCCTCGTCCTCGCACACCCAGCTTCGCACAAAAGACACCCTGATACGTCCCCAACGTATCTATAATTTTTGATTGTTCCATGTTGTTATATTATCAATCTTGGATGTTTTATAAATATTTTATAGTCTTTTTATATCATTTTTGGTACTAACCTATTGACATAGTACCAAGTGTCACTTGCTGTTTTTTGCATGTTTTTTACATCACATGTAATCAATATCAAACGGAGTTCAAACGCAGCAAAACTTTATGTGGATTTTTGTGGACCAGAAGACAACCAATGGGCTGAAGAAGCACCTGGGAGCTGCTCCGATGGGAGCACAACCCACCAGGGCGCGCCAGAAGGCCCAGGCACGCCCTCGTGGGTTGTGCCCACCTCGGGTGTCCCCTGGACCGCCTCTTTACTCTATAAATACCCCAATATTCCAGAAACCCTTGGGGAGTCGACGAAAATCAATTCCAGCCGCCGCAGAGTCCAGAACCACCAGATCCAATCTAGACACCATCACGGAGGGGTTCACCACTTCCATTGGTGCCTCTCCGATGATGCGTGAGTAGTTCTTTGTAGACCTCTAGGTCTGTAGTTAGTAGCTAGATAGCTTCCTTTCTCTCGTTTGATTCTCAATAGAATGGTCTCTTGGAGATCCATATGATGTAACTCTTTTACGGTGTGTTTGTTGGGATCCGGTGAACTTTGAGTTTATGATCAGATCTATCTCTTTTTATCCATGAAAGTTATTTGCATTTATTTGATCTCTTATATGCATGATTGCTTATAGCCTTGTATTTCTTCTCTGATATTTGGGTTTTATTTGGCCAACTTGATCTATTTATCTTGCAATGGGAAGAGGTGCTTTGTAGTGGGTTCGATCTTACGGTGCTTGATCCCAGTGATAGAAGGGGAACCGACACGTATGTATCGTTGCTACTAAGGATAAAACGATGGGGTATATTTCTACATAAATAGATCTTGTCTACATCATGTCATCGTTCTTATTACATACTCCATTTCTCCACGAACTTAATACACTAGATGCATGCTGGATAGCGGTCAATGTGTGGAGTAATAGTAGTAGATGCAGGCAGGAGTCGGTCTATTAATCTTGGACGTGATGCCTATATAATGATCATTGCCTGGATATCATCATGATTATTTGAAGTTCTATCAATTGCCCAACAGTAATCTGTTTACCCACCGTTTGCTATTTTTCTCGAGAGAAGCCACTAGTGAAACCTATGGCCCCCGGGTCTCTTACACATATTATTTGCCTTTGCGATCTATTTTATTTGCCTTTTATTTTCAGATCTATTAAACCCAAAAATACAAAAATACCTTGCTGCAATTTATTTTATTTGGCGTTCGATCTATCAATCTACTACAATTTATTCACGTCCGTTTGCCAATTTCTAGCGCCGTTATCCAAAAGGGATTGACAACCCCTTTAATACGTCGGGTTGCGAGTATTTGTTATTTGTGTGCAGGTGTCGTTTACGTGTTGTTGTTTGGTTCTCCTACTGGTTCGATAACATTGGTTTCATCACTGAGGGAAATACCTACCATCGCTGTGCTGCATCACCCCTTCCTCTTTGGGGAAAACGATGTAGCTTCAAGCCGCATGACACCCCTCAACCGACTTTTCATGGGGTAGGACCACACGCACACCACCCAGCGACTCGGTCAAAATCGTCAGCCAATTTCAAATGTGTAGGCTCAATTGAATGAGAGGGCTCCCATCCCTAGGGACCTTAGTGATTTAGTAGATTTGTTTGCGGTAATATAGTAGATATGGTATTAATTGCACACATGTTGACACTGAAACAATCTAAGTTGTTGAGTTGACATGGTTTGATGAGCGAGAATAGTTGGATTTGTCACTTTGAGTCTTTTTATAGAGAGACTAGCAAAAAGGCCTGTGCGTGCAACGAGATAATAAAATCATGGTCTTCAAATCAATTTCCAAATACTCATAGTACATGTATATACACGTATTCAAATATTTGTGCACCAACCGACGCGCGTGCGGACGTAAGACACGTGCATTGTAACATGCTCACAATGGGTCGATGTTCGACTTGATCCTTGATGCGTGCATTAATTTTTTTGAGTACATCATCGATGCATGTATGACAAGGAAAAGAAAAGGTCTAACATCTTCACAATGGATCGATGTTGGACTTCATCCTTGATGCGTGTATATATTTTTCAATACATCCTTGATGTGTGTACGAGAAGAAAAAGAAAAGTTTAGTCTGATGATGGATGAAAACTGGAGGGCCTATGACATACGGATAATTCAAAGGAACGCTCACTTTTCTCATTTTTACGGGTGGTGAGATGGGTAATTTACTTCAATTTTAGAGGCAGTTTTGATGACAGATGAAAAATTCAGAGAAACAATTAGCAAAGACTTTTTTTCACCTACGGGTGGTGGGTGGCTAATTTACTTTAACTTTAGGGGAAATTTCAATGTCTCACAAAAAAAATCAGAGAAACAATTAACAGAGAGTTTTTTATTACTTATGCGTGGCATGGTGGGTAATTTATTTCAACTTTACACACATCTTAAGATAGATGGACGGACCAAAAAATAATAATAGAAACACCTGATACATCTCCAATGTATCTATAATTTTTGCTTGTTCCATGCTATTATATTATCATTCTTGGATGTTTTACAATCATTTTATAGCAACTTTATATCATTTTTGGGACTAACCTATTGACATAGTGCCTAGTGCCAGTTCATGCTTTTCCTTGTTTTTTTACTTCACAGAAAATCAATACCAAACGGAGTCCAAACGCAGCAAAACCTTTTGGAGATTTTTTATGGACAAAAATGAACAACTTGGGCCGAAGAAGTACCAGAGGGGTGCCCTGAGAGGGGCACAACCCACCTAGGGGCCCAGGTGCGCCCTGGTGGGTTGTGCCCACCTCGGTGGCCTCCCACACCGCCTATTTGCTCTATAAATACCTCGAAAATCCAAAAACCCTAGGGGAGTCGACGAAACACAATTCCATCCGCCGCAAGTTCCAGAATCACCAGATCCAATATAGACACCATCACGGAGGGGTTCATAATCCTCATTGGTCCCTCTCTGATGATGCGTGAGTAGTTCATTGTATGGGTCCATAGTTAGTAGCTAGATGGCTTCCTCTTCCTCTCTCTCTCTCTCTCTCTTGATTATCAATACAATGGTCTCTCGGAGATCTATTTGATGTAACTCTTTTTGCGGTGTGTTTGTTGGGATCCGATGAACTTTGAGTTTTTTTGAGAGGTCATACAGTGGGAGAGGCTCCCACTGTGTTTGTATTACTCAAACATATGGTACAATGTACACATCATAATTACAAGGTAGTCATCCTCCACTTTGTGAGGGAGTGACAGCTACATTATGTTGGAGAGTCTAATGAGGTGGTAAGTTTTGTACAAAAGAGAGAATGAAGTCTCTCTTATTAGTCCTAGTTCTATGTTGGAGGAGGCTAAAATCATGTTTAAATCCTACAAGCCAAGAGTGGAAAGTGGGGGTGATGCTTCTGAAGTGCTTGTTATTTCTCTCTTTCCAGATACTCCAGGCAGCTTGTAGAAATATTTCCATGAACATTGGCTTGCTCCAATTGGCGGCTGCGTGGCTTATCCATTGAAGTCTGGATCCAGTGTCCCCCCATGTGATCCCTAGGTTGGACCAGCAGTGCTTACTGAAGGAGGCAACTTTGAGTTTATGGTCAGATCTATTTTATCCATGAAAGTTATTTGAGTTTTGATCTCTTATATGCATGATTGCTTATAGCCTCATATTTCTTCTTCAAATCTTTGGTTTAGTTAGGCCGACTAGATCGATTTTTCTTGCCATGGGAAGAGGTGCTTTGTGATGGGTTCGATCTTACGGTGCTCAATCCCAATGAAAGAAGGGGACATGACACGTATGTATCATTGCTATTAAGGATAACAAGATGGGGTCTATTCCTACATGAATATATCTTGTCTACATCATGTCATCATTCTTATTGCATTAATCCGTTTCTCCATGAACTTAATACACCAGATGCATGCTGGATAGCGGTCGATGTGTGGAGTAATAGTAGTAGATGCAGGCAGGAGTCGGTCTACTAATCTTGGATATGATGCCTATATAATGATCATTGCCTAGATATCGTCATAATTATTTGAAGTTCTATCAATTGCACAACAGTAATTTGTTTACCCCCCGTATACTATTTTTCTCGAGAGAAGCAACTAGTGAAATCTACGGTCCCCGAGTCTATTCTTTATCATATTTGCTTTCCGATCTATTATTTGCCTATTTTATTTTCAGATCCATTATTCCAAAAACCAAAAAAATATCTTGCTGCGATTTTTTGTTATTTATTTTATTTCGCGTTTCCGCAAGATCTATTTTTCCAATCTACTACAAATTTATCTATCTTTTACCCGGAGGGATTGGCAACCCATCTTACGCGTCGGGTTGCAAGTATTTGTTCTTTGTGTGCAGGTACTGTTTACCTAGTATTGCGTGGTTCTCCTACTGGTTAGATAAACTTGGTCTCATCACTAACGAGAATACCTACCGTAGTTGTGCTCAATCATCCCTTCCTCTTCGGGGAAAAAACTAACGCGGACACGAGCCATCAAGAAAGGATTTCTGGCGCCGTTGCCGGGGAGGATCAAGTAAAGATAGTCTCCCATCCACTTGCAAATTTCTAGTGCCGTTGCCGAGGAGACATCATCAACATCTATCAGGTTCCTAATCACAAATCTCATCTCCTTGCAATTACATTAGTTGCCATTTGCCTCTCGTTTTCATCTCACCCACTTCACAAAAATTATCGTTTCATTCGCCCTCTTTTTCGTTCGCCTTTTTCTTGTCAGATCTCTTGTTTGCTATCTCTACTTGTGTTACAATGTGCCTTCTATTTGCTTGCATATTTGCCTGCTAAAAATCTATTGATACGGATCCTCATCCACTTGCTAATCTTTTCAAAAAATCCAATTATGATGAACCAATTGATAGTGAATTGAATTCACTAGATTATCTTTATGAAGTTTTGCTTGAGATTTATGAATCTAAAAATTGCGATGAAGTGTTAAACGAAGAAATTTATAAAGTGATTCACGACAGCTCCTTGAATGAAAAGCATGATTGCAATGATATTATTATAAATTCTATTAATGTCCATTGTGTTAGTGATATGCAAAACCCCAGGCTTGGGGATGCTTGTTTTGTTATGTCCACTACTGATTGCAATGATCATGATTGGGGTGATAATGATTCTTATGATCTTGAAAATTTATTTAAACCTCCTAATGAATATGCTTGCGATAATCCCACTTATTTGGAGAGTGTTCAATCTTATGAAATTTTTGATAAAAGTGGGCTTGGAGAGGTCATGACTTTATTTGATGATAATCCCACTATTTTGGAAGAGTGTCAACTTTGCATGCATGTGGATTATTGATGTCTGCTAGACTACGTTGGTATTTCCCCAAAGAGGAAGGGACGATGCAGCACAACGACGGTAGGTATTTCCCTCAGTGATGAGACCAAGGTTATCGAACCAGTAGGAGAACCAAGCAACACTACATAAACATCACCTGCACACAAATAACAAATACTCGCAACCCGATGTGTTAAAGGGGTTGTCAATCCCTTTCGGGTAATGGCGCCAGAAATTGGGAAACGGACGTGAGAAAGTTGTAATAACTTGATAGATCAAATGCCAAATAAAATAAAGTGCAACAAGGTATTTTTGTATTTTTGGTTTAATAGATCTGAAAATAAAAGCAAAGGAAAATAGATCACGAAGGCAAATAAATTAAAGAAGAGACCCGGGGGCCGTAGATTTCACTAGTGGCTTCTCTCGTGAAAAATAACAAACGGTGGGTAAACAAATTATTGTTGCGCAATTGATATAACTTCAAATAATCATGACGATATCCAGGCAATGATCATTATATAGGCATCACGTCCAAGATTAGTAGATCGACTCCTACCTCCATCTACTACTATTACTCCACACATCGTCCGCTATCCAGCATGCATCTAGTGTATTAAGTTCATGGAAAAACGGAGTAATGCAATAAGAATGAGGATATGATGTAGACAAGATCTATTTATGTAGAAATAGACCCCATCTTGTTATCCTTAATAGCAACGATACATACATGTCGGTTCCCCTTCTGTCACTGGGATCAAGCACCGAAAGATCGAACCCATCACAAAGCACCTCTTCTCATTGCAAGATAAATAGATCAAGCTGGCCAAACAAGACCCAAATATCAGAGAAGAAATACGAGACTATAAACAATCATGCATATAAGAGATCGAAGAAGACTCAAATAACTTTCATGGATAAAAAGATAGATCTGATCATAAACTCAAAGTTCATCCGATCCCAACAAACACACCGCAAAAAGAGTTACATCATATGGATCTCCAAGAGACCATTGTATTGAGATCAAACGAGAGAGAGAGGAAGCCATCTAGCTACTAACTAGGACCCGTAGGTCTACAAAGAACTACTCACGCATCATCGGAGAGGCACCAATGGACATGACGAACCCCTCCGTGATGGTGTCTAGATTGGATCTGGTGGTTCTGGAACTTGCGACGGCTGGAATTGATTTTCGTCGACTCCCCTAGGGTTTCTGGAATATTGGGGTATTTATAGAGTAAAGAGGCGGTCCGGGGGGCACCCGCGGTGGGCACAACCCAGCAGGGCGCGCCTGGGCCTCCAGGCGCACCCTGGTGAATTGTGCTCCCCTTGGAGCACCCCTAGGTGCTTCTTTGGCCCACTGGATGTCTTCTGGCCATATAAAATCCACAGAAATTTTCGCTGCGATTGGACTCCATTTGGTATTGATTTCCTGCAATGTAAAAACATGCAAAAAAACAACAACTGGAACTTGGCACTATGTCAATAGGTTAGTACCAAAAATGATATAAAATGATTATAAATATAACAACATGGAACAATACAAAATTATAGATACATTGGAGAAGTATCAACATCCCCAAGCTTAATTCCTGCTCGTCCTCGAGTAGGTAAATGATAAAAACAGAATATTTGATGTGGAATGCTGCCTAACATGTTATCTCATATTCTTTTCTTTGTAGCATGGACATTTGGACTTTCATATGGTTAAAAGCAATAGTCTAGTTTTGATATGAGGACTTAAATACTCAAGCATATCAACAAACAACCATGTCTTTCAAAAAATCAACGCTAAATAAGTTATCCCTATCCCATCATGCTCAATCATTGATCCATTCATGAAGCACACTCGCATATTACCTACACCCAATGCTCAAGTACGATCATAGTGCCCCCTAGTTGGTGCTCTATAAGAGAATATGGAGACTCAAATTAAAAATAAAAATTGCATAAAGTAAAAGAAAGACCCTTCGCGGAGGGAAGTAGGGATTTGTAGAGGTGCCAGAGCTCAAAGCGAAAATTAGGAGATAAAAATAATTTGAGAGGCATACTTTTCCCACAACGAAAATGACTTAGAGCTCCCAACACTTTCCATGCTAGATATATCATAGGCGGTTCCCAAACAGAAAATAAAGTTTATTCCTTTTTCCACCATACTTCCACTTTCCATGGCTAACCGTATCCACGGGTGCCTTCCATGCCAACACTTTCCAAGGAATTTATTATTTGAAAACATAAAGTAAATTCATTTTTCATTTCGGGCTGGGCATCCCTAATACCTTTGTCTTACTCTCGTGCAATGACAAGTGAATAAACACTCATCGTGAGAATAACACATCTAGCATGGAAAATATCGGCCACCCCTCACCGCCTTGTGAGCGGTACGAGCACACAAAAGAGAAATTTATTTTCAAAATTAGAGATGGCACATACAAATTTTCTTAGAACGGCAAAAGAATACCGCATATAGGTAGGTATGGTGGACTCATGTGGCAAAACTAGTGTCGGTGTCAAAACCGGCGGATCTCGGGTAGGGGGTCCTGAACTGTGCATCTAAGGCGGATGGTAAGAGGAGGCAGGGGACACGATGTTTACCCAGGTTCGGGCCCTCTTGATGGAGGTAATACCCTACGTCCTGCTTGATTGTTCTTGATGATATGAGTATTACAAGAGTTGATCTACCACGAGATCAGAGAGGCTAAACCCTAAAAGCTAGCCTATGGTATGATTGTATGTTGCCCTACGGACTAAAACCCTCCGGTTTATATAGGCACCGGAGGGGGCTAGGGTTACACAAGGTCGGTTACAAAGGAGGAGATATACATATCCATATTGCCTAGCTTGCCTTCCACGCCAAGTAGAGTCCCATCCGGACACGGGACGAAGTCTTCAATCTCGTATCTTCATAGTCCAATAGTCCGGCCAAAGGATATAGTCCGGCTGTCCGAAGACCCCCTAATCCAGGACTTCTCAGTAGCCCCTGAACCAGGCTTCAATGACGATGAGTCCGGTGCACAGTATTGTCTTTGGCATTGCAAGGCGGGTTCCTCCTCCGAATACACCATGGAAGAGTTTGAATATGAGGATAGTGTCTGACCCTGCAAAATAAGTTCCACATACCACCGTAGAGAGAATAATATTTCCACAAATCTAATCTGCTGACACGTTTTGACAGCATGACATCACGCCACGGCCCGGTCATTATTTGGACCGTTTTTCTTTAACCAGCACCACACATAACGCGAGGCGGTTTCCTCGACACGTCTTGTCAAAGCAGAGATCGTGTTCCCCTTATCACGGGATTCTCATCAATACAGACGTGGGTAACCCAACCATGCATGTTGGTATGATTCCTAGATCTTAGGTAAGTCTGAAACGGCCATGAGGAGGACGCCTGATATTCACCCTCTTTATAAAGGGGACAAGGCCTCCCTCCCGCGTTCAATCGAGTTCTAACACCCAAAGCTTAGGTCAGGTGCTTCGGACCTTCAACCATGTTCGGATCCAACCTTCAAGGTCGGTGGATGCCTTCCTCCGTCACAGAGGAGGACATCAAGAAGTTGAGAGAGGCCAGATATTTGACCGCCGAAATTTCGCACAGGCTGCCTGCCCGAGGGCAGGTCGTCCCTACTCCCGAACCCAACGAGAGCATTGTGTTCATCTCCCACTTTCTCCGAGGACTAGGCCTCGCTCTGGATCCCTTTGTTAGGGGTCTTATGTTCTATTACGGGCTAGATTTTCATGATCTGGCCCCGGATTCCCTTCTTCGCATCTCGTCATTTATTGTTGTATGTGAGGCCTGCCTCCGCATTACCCCTCACTTCGGCCCGTGGCTCAAGACCTTCGATATGAAGCCGCTGATGATCGAGGGGCAGCACGCAGCGTGCGGAGGTGCTTTAATAAGCAAAATCGCTGACGCTCCATGGCCAGAGGGTTCCTTCCTAGAGGTGTCCGGATTGTGGCAGCGGAAGTGGTTCTACATCACAGCTCCCCGAAGTGCCAAGTGGGTAGCTGCCCCTACCTTTCGCTCGGGCCCCCACCACAACTGATGTCATGGATCAGCAGGGGGCTGAGCTGGGGTCCAGCCAAGGACGTGCCAATGCTGCAGAGCCGTATCCGAGATCTCTTCGAGGGAGATTTCAGTCTGGTTATGGTAATGCAAGTTATGCTGGTTCGTCGAGTCCAACCTTGCAAACGCCGGCCCCTCCACATGTGGGAATTCAACCCGGAAGGACCACGTACTATTCATCATTTCCTCGGCATGACGCACGAGGAGATGTACAAATCGTTCTTCGGACCCCAAATAGAGTGTCCGGACACCACTGAGGACATGGGCCTGAGCTGCAACCGCCCCGCTACCCAAGTAAGTAATCTCGTGGCCGAACACACTGTCCTTTTATTTATCATGACATCATTCTGAAGAATCGCTCTTTGACCAGGACTGGATAACAAAGGCGAAGATGATCCGGTGTTCGACCCCCCTTCCTGAGGGCTTGGACAATCCGGTGCTGGAAAAGATGCTTGAGCCAGCACCTTATCTGGGGGGGGGGAAGAGGGCGAAAGCGGGCCTCCTTCGCTATTTATTCCAACCGAGGGAATGAGCGCCTCCGCGAGGGAGGATAACCAAGGGGAAGAATCTGACATTCTCTCTCCCCAGGGAAGGAAGAGGACTACCTCTGAAGATCCGGAAACTAAGGTTTCCAAACAGGAGAAGAAATCTCCGGCAGAGGGTCCTACCTCGGAGGGTTTTCTTGCCGCACAATGTCCGCGTGGGGATCATCCCTCTACCGAGCTGTAAGTAATCGAAAAGTACTTAATAGTGAAAACATCCTACCTTACTTCCGAAGACAATAACTGATGCTTATAAATTGTAGTCCGGATCGCAACCCTTCTCAACAGAGCTCATCTTCGGGGGATCTTCTTCCGGAGATGATGGAGAGCGAAATGCCTCCCCCGGACACCCCGGCTCAAGAAGCGGGCGACCTTGAGGTGTCGTCGCGAAGGGTATCTCCAGATCCACTAGGGCCAGAGGATAACCCTTTGGCTGCCCGGAGTCCCCAGTATCCGGCTCCTAAGGAGAGCGATAGCAAGGGTCCGTACAGTGTGCGGCCGGACATGCTGAAGGATCTTCTGGGGCAAGCTGCCGTCTCGGAAGAGCATCGTACGCTAATGGGTACGGTAATTGAAGGATTTCATCCGCTGAAAGCGGTTTGCATGAAGCCTTTATGAGTCTGCTGAAAGGCTTCGAGGTACATAAACTAGTGTATGTTTTTAACAATACCGCATACGTTAGGTATGCCCTATGCAGATAGTAGCCCCTGAGACTCTGGTTGCTATCGAAAACAGCGGCAAACATAGGATCATAGTCCCAGGTGACAACTAGACCGCCTTTATGTGCAGGTGGCTGAAGCTCCGGTGGCGAGCCAGACTGATGGGTTTGCCGAGCTAAAGCGGCAACTGGATGCGGTAGATGCCGACATCGTGCTTGTCAACAAGCGACTTGACGAGGCACATGGTGAGTGATTTTTCTGGTGGTCGTCACATAATAAGAGTAGCATGATGCTAGTATCTTTAATGTGTTGTGATTGCAGATGGAGCTGCCACCGTGGAGACCCTTCGGGCGGAGCTTGTCCGAGCCAAGGAGCAAGCAAGGAGTAGCAATGCGGCCGCTTTAAAGGCGGCCAAAGAATTAAGGGCCGAACAGGCCACGCATTGCGAGAGCAAGGAAAAAATAGCCAAGATGGCTGTAGAGTTAAAAGATGCCGCTGACCGTTACCAGCTTCTTGAAGAAGAGAACCGGGCGAAGATGACAGACCTGGAGAAGGCCCGGGTGGCTGCCAAGGAAGCCCGCTCCAAAATTAGAGCGACGAAGGAGGAGCTGAACCAAGCTGCAGATATCGTGTCTGGGAAGCCCTTCTTGTTGCAGACTAAGTTCGGAGATCCGAAGTATGCTCCTCTGGACTGGCTATGGAGTTCTGCGGACGCGTACATGGATTTGGCCGCAAGTGCTGCTGATGCGGCCGAGTACTTCAAGGATCAGAAAGGTCCCGAAGTGGAAAAGCTGTTCTGGTCACAGTTCCATGCTCCAGTCCGGCCGCTGCTGTTGAATGAGCGATTGGCCGAGTGGGCCGAACTCCATAGGTTGTCCGGACTTTCCATGAGGTCCGTTGTGGATAACCTGTGGCCGGGAGGGCCAAGGCCAAATAGATACTTTAGATTAGTGCAACAATTCCTTGGTGCTATACCACGCATCGATGCTGTAAAGAGATCGGCGTGCATAGAGGGTGCGCGGATGGCCTTTGCCCGTGTCAAGACATACTGGGCGGATATGGAGGCCACCACTGTTGCGACACAGGGTTCGGCCGTAGGCCGAGTGGCTGCCGAGCACTACTTTGAAGAAGTTCTTGAAGGCGCTTGTTCGATAGAGGCTCAGTGCTCGAAGAATGTTATGTTCAAGTGACATGTATTCCCATTGTAAAAGCAATGTTTTATTGAATTGTCAAGGCTGTATTTATACTTTTGCCTGAAAGTACTATGGTGCCTCCTATGCGGCCGTTTATGTATATATGTGTATAACCTGAAAGTTTGCAGTCGTCGGCTTCCGCCCCCATGCATATAATGCGGGGGTGTTCGCAAAAGATGCATATTCACACTTGATCCAACGTCTTGGTCCGTTAAGGAGGTGATAGCGTAGCGAACTAGGCAATCAGACTATATTGCTTTAACACTTTCACTCAGCCATAGGAGTTTGACAGTGGGGCTACTATGTAACCCCTGGTACTTCTGCGTTCGTCCGAATACGGGGCACGTACGTACGTGACCGGGAAACAACCCTTCGTTAATGCACAGGAATCCCGAAGATTCCAATGAGTCATCGAGTGGTTGACCAGTCTCTCGCTATATCATGATAGTCAGTTTTTGGCTTTCTCTACTGAGGTGCTCATCCGGATGAACCAGGGCACAATCGCAGTAGTTCTCCCAGTGCTATCTTAGCCGATATAACAGAACGTAAGGTACCAAAACGTGGGAGCCGGGCAAACCCAACATTTGACCAAAGACATGATTCGGAGCTGATGCATATAGGTCCAAACTCACGATGCCGAACACTCCCTAAGGTGTTCGGTCTTTATAACATATACCGGGCTGAACAATGCCCTTAATAAGAAACCCCATGTGTCTAGGTACGTGCAAAATCCTGGCGTGGCCACATGCCAATAACGCCAGCATCCTTCTCGGTTGTGTGGAGTATCCGGAGGATGTGAGCAACAAGAGACAGTAAAAAAGGTTTACGCAGGGTCTTAATCTAAAAAGAAACCTTTGGGCGGGTCCTTGCTGCACGTCTGCGCCTGTGTCTCCGTTGTGCCATGTCCTGGACGGGTGCAGCACGATTGTCATCTGCAAAAGGAAAGAACTTAGGTGAAGGTTGCCGTGCCAAAAAAGAGAAGAGTTGGTTATTATCAATGAACTATCGAAATTCAAGAGAAACCAAGTTGAGCCGGGCTGGCCCTGATTACACGCGGGGAGCCCCTGGTGTCATTTTATGAGGGTTTGAAAACCAATCTCATGTATATATGATGGAACGCCGGATTCTTCTAACCGAGTCCGTGGTCTTGATGACCTGCCATTTTTCTGGTTGGTGAGGCTGTCTTAGCTTGCGGCTGCTAGAGCCGCCGCCTCCTCTTCCATACGTAAAAAACGTTCGGTATTTCTGCTAACTGTGATGATGCCACGTGGACCGGGCATCTTGAGCTTGAGAAAATCATAATGCGGTACTGCGTTAAAACGAGTGAAGGCCGCCCTTCCGAGTAGTGCTTGATAATCACTTCGGAATGGAGCGATGTGAAAAGTTAACATTTTGCTTCGGAAGTTATCGGGAGAACCGAATACCACCTCTAGTGGTAGAGAGCCCGTACAACGGGCCTCTTGGCCTGGTATGACTCCCTTGAAGGTAGTATTACTGTGGCTTATTTGTGTCGGGTCTATCCCCATTTTGCGGAATGTGTCCTGATATATCAGATTTAGGTCACTGCCGCCGTCCATGAGGACCTGTGTGAAATGGTACCCATTTACTATTGGGTCTAGCACCAAGGCCGTCAGTCCTTCGCGCCGGATATTTGTAACGTGACCCCGACGATCAAAAGTGATTGGGCATGCGAACCAGTGGTTGAACCTAGGGGTGATGGGCTCTATCGTGCGTGTGCATCAGAATGCATGATTGCTTCTCCTCTTTGTCACATGGATTACGTTTACTGTTTTAACCTCTTGTGGGAACTTTTTCTGTCCTCCGGCGTTTTGCTGGCGAGGTTCATCCTCGTCTTCGCTTGGTGTCTCTTCCCCTTTGTATTCGGCGTTTAGCTTACCGGCCTGCTTGAAGACCCAACATTCTCTGTGGGTATGATTTGCAAGTTTGTCTTGGGTGCCGTGAATCTGACAGAGTTTGTCAGGAATTTTGTTTAGGCCAGATTGTCCTTCTCTGCTGCCTTTGAAAGGTTTTTTCCGCTGACCTGGTCGGGAGCCCCTGAATCCGGCGTTTACCGCCGTGTTATCTGGGCTACTTTCTTTATTTCGACGCTTGTTTTTGTTGCGTCGTGGTTTATCATTGCCATCCCTGACTTCGGATGTGCTTGGGTCGCTGGTGCTGCTACGGGCCAACCAGCTGTCCTCGCCCACACAAAAGTGGGTCATGAGGCTTGTTAAGGCTGCCATTGTTCTCGGTTTTTCTTGACCAAGGTGTCTGGCGAGCCATTCGTCTCGGATGCTGTGTTTAAAAGCTGCTAAGGCTTCGGCGTCCGGACAGTCGACGATCTGGTTCTTCTTGGTGAGGAACCTGTTCCAAAGCTTTTGGGCGGACTCTCCGGATTGTTGGATTATATGACTTAAATCATCTGCATCCGGAGGTCGGACATAAGTCCCTTGATAATTGGCCCGGTAATCGTCCTCGAGCTCCTCCCAACTTCCAGTTGAGTTTTCGGGGATGCTTTTCAGCCAGTGCCTAGCTGGCCCTTTAAGCTTGAGGGGCAAGTATTTAATGGCATGGAGGTCGTCTCCACGAGCCATATGAATATGGAGGATGAAGTCCTCTATCCAGACTCCAGGGTCTGTGGTTCCGTCATACGCCTCGATGTTCACCGGTTTGAATCCCTCTAGGAATTCGTGATCCAACACCTCATCAGTGAAACATAAGGGGTGTGCGGCACCCTTGTATTGGGATGCTCCATGGTGTTCGGACGGTTGTAAAATTCGGCGTTGGTTGTGTACCATAGCGCGCTTCCTATATCCATAGATAGATCTGGTCACGCTGTATTTTTGACGCAAGTTCTCACGTGAATCGTGTGTTGACTTATGCGTGACTTTGTTAGCCGCTCTATCGCGTTCACAGGGTGGTGGATCCAGCCGGTTGGCCGTATCACCTTTCGGCTATATGGGCTCTAAGGCCTCATCGTCGAATTCCGGTAATAGTTTGCGTTTTGGATAGCTATTTTGATGGTAACTTCCACCATACTTCGTTACTTTGTTCCACTTGCTGTTGAGCGTATCTTGTGCGACCTTGAGCTTTTGCTTTTGTTTCTTCAGGCTCCTCGCTATGGCAATAAGCCTTCCGCGGAGGTTTTCTTGCTCCAAGTGCGTTTCCGGGATGATGTGTGCATCTTCGTCCGGACTGTTTTCTTCCCTAGACGGGGATTGATGAGGCTTATCTTTGGCGTCATCGTGTTCGGACGTCGGATCCGTACTGTGTGTGCAGTTTGCATCTTGATCGTGTTCTGCCACCGGGGTGGTGCAGTTGTCGTTTCTTCCAGAGTCACGTGGACTATTATTATCGTTGTTGTTGCTATGGCATGACTAAGAGCGGCGCCGTTGATGTCGGCGCTTGGGTTGCTTGGAGGGTGCATCCTCCGCTGTCTCTTCACCATTGCCCTCTCTAGGTGCATATACCATGTATACGTCATGTGATGAAGTAGCGGTCGAGTGTCCTGTGGGCGGTGGTTCTGGTTTGTCTCCTGCATCGTCGTACATACCGTTGACGTCTTCGGAGTCGAAGTCGAGCATGTCGGTTAAGTCGTCGATAGTGGCTACTAAGTGGGTGGTGGGTGGGCAGCGAATTTCTTCGTCGTCTGCATCCCATTCTAGCCGGACATAGTTCGGCCAAGGTTCTCCTGACAGGGAGAGAGACCTTAATGAATTTAGCACCTCTCCAGAAGGTGAGTGCTGAAAGATATCCGCGGAGGTGAACTCCATGATCGGCGCCCAGTCGGATTCGACGGGCACGGATATGAGCGGCTCGGAGTCCGTGGCGAGAGATGAATCCAGTGGTTCGGCGACACGGCTCTCGTAAGGAGTGAAGTCAGTATCCGGCTCTAACGCCACTGAGAGTGCGGCCTCCATGATGGGGTCCATCCCTCCGCTCTCGGATGGCGCGACTTGCTCCGGATTGATGGACGGAGTAGTTGTGGATGTGATCTCCCGAACATTGTCCGACGGCAGAGTTACATCATGCTCGTCACGACTGTACGGCGCATCCGACATGGGCCCAAATCCGTCGAAGATCAAGTCTCCGCGGATGTCGGCCGTGTAGTTCAAGTTTTCGAATCTGACCTGATGGCCAGGGGCGTAGCTCTCAATCTGCTCCAGAAGGCCAAGCGAATTGGCCCGCAGTGCAAAGCCGCCGAATATGAAGATCTGTCCGGGGAGGAAAGCCTCACCCTGGACCGCATCCCTAGCAATGATCGAAGGAGCCATCAAGCCTTATGGTGATGACATAGTGGAACTCTCAATGAAATCACCAATGTCGGTGTCAAAACCGGCGGATCTTGGGTAGGGGGTCCCGAACTGTGCGTCTAAGGCGGATGGTAACAGGAGGCAGGGGACACGATGTTTACCCAGGTCCGGGCCCTCTTGATGGAGGTAATACCCTACGTCCTGCTTGATTGTTCTTGATGATATGAGTATTACAAGAGTTGATCTACCATGAGATCAGAGAGGCTAAACCCTAAAGCTAGCCTATGGTATGATTGTATGTTGTACTACAGACAAAAACCCTCCGGTTTATATAGGCACCGGAGGGGGCTAGGATTATGCAAGGTCGGTTACAAAGGAGGAGATATACATATCCGTATTGCCTAGCTTGCCTTCCACGCCAAGTAGAGTCCCATCCGGACACGGGACGAAGTCTTCAATCTCGTATCTTCATAGTCCAACAGTCCGGCCAAAGGATATAGTCTGGCTGTCCGGAGACCCCCTAATCCAGGACTCCCTCAACTAGTTTAAAGGATTTTGGATGCACAAGTAGTGATCATACTTAGTGCAAAATGAAGGCTGGCAAAAGATTGAGAAGCGACCAACCAAGAAATGGATAATCTCATAAGCGAGCATTGAGCATAATTAACACCGAATAATGCACCACAAGTAGGATGTAATTTCATTGCACAACTATTGACTTTCGTGCTTGCATAGGGAATCACAAACCTTAACACCAATATTCTTACTATAGCATGATTACTCATCAACATGACTCACACATCACATCATCATATCTCAAAACTATTACAAGGAATCAATTTTATTTTGTCCAATGATCTTCATGAAAGCTTTTATTATATCCTTCTTGGATATCTATCACTTTGGAACTAATTTTTCATGTGTTGTTTTTGATAAGCTCAAACAAATATAAGTGAAGATCATGAGCATAAAATTTCTTTCTCTCAAATCAATTTAAGTGAAGCAAGAGAGAATTTCTTGAAATTTTTTACTAACTCTCAAATAAATCTAAGTGAAGCAAGAGAGCATTTCTTCAAAAATACTAAAGCACACCATGCTCAAAAAGATATAAGTGAAGCACTAGAGCAATTCCATAGCTAATAAAAATTTAAGTGAAGCATAGAGAGCAAAAGTCATGGCATAATTTTGGCTCTCTCAAATAGGTGTGTCCAGCAAGGATTCAAGACTTAAAACAAAAAGCAAAACAAGCAAAGACTCATATCATACAAGACACTCCAAGCAAAACTCATAGTATGTGACGAATAAAAATATAGCTTCAAGTAAAATACCGATGGTCGTTAGAAGAAAGAGGGGATGCCACTCGGGGCATCCCCAAGCTTAGTTGCTTGCTTCTCTTTGGATAATAGCTTGGTATGCCATGGGCATAGGCTCCTCTTACTCCTTATTCCTTCATCCATCGTAACATCACCCAAAACTTGAAAACTTCAATCACACAAAACTCAACAAAATCTTCGTGAGATCTGTTAGTATAAGAAAACAAATCACTACTATAAGTACTGTTGCAACCCATCCATATTTTATTCTTGCATTATATCTACTATATTCCAACTTTTCTATGGCAAAAACTCTTCAAATAAAACCCCATAGAATCATCAAAACAACCACACAATGCAAAGAAAACAGAATCTGTCAAAAACAGAACAATCTGTAGCAATCTGGATATTTCAAATACTTCTGAAACTCCAAAAATTCTGAAAAATTAGGACGACCTAAGAAATTTGTATATTAATCCTCTGCAAAAATAATTGGTATGTTATCACACTTCTGTTAAAACTGAAAATTATTTTCGTGAGCATGAAAGTTTCTGTTTTTCAGCAAGATCAAAACAACTATCACCCAAGAAGATCCTAAAGGCTTTGCTTGGCATAAAAACTAATTAAAACACAAAAACACAATCATAACAGTAGCATAATTGCGCAAACACTCAAGAATAGAAAGCAAAAGCCAAAAATAAATTTTATTCATTGGGTTGCCTCCCAACAAGCGCTATTGTTTTACGCCCCTAGCTAGGCATAAAACAAGGACCTAAGTATTGTCATCTTTGTTCTTAATTTCCTTAGAGGTGTTTTTATCATGAGGTTTTTTAAAAACAACATAAAACATATTTTCCATAGAAACCTTAGCACTATTGAGTTGCTTATCATCATAATCCTTTGATTTCCGGCAAAAATCCAAGAGTAATGTTGATTAACATTACTGAAAACTTGTTGGATTATATCTAAAATGGGGACTTCCTTTTGAAATTCTCATCAAAGATTTGATTATCCCCAAGCAAATGTCTTAACGCATAATAACTATTGTAAAGAATTTCATCTATCGCGGGCTTTTCACAATTCATGCCATAAAAATCAAAGATTTCGCTAGCTTCCCGTATTATGTAGTCAAACTCATTCATAAGAACGAGAGTGGCTAACTTTTTAGCCTTAGGATGTTTTATAACAGGAAGCTCAAAAAACAATCTTTGCAAAGTAGGAGTATGGATAAATTTACTTTCAAGTTTCAGAACTAGTGCTGAAATAGCATCCGCATAAGATCTAGTATTTCTAAGTATAGGAGCATCATCAAGACTTAGATTTCCAACACAATTGAAAAATTCTTGGATACGTTCTTTTCCCATAACATTCCCTTGCCCCAAGATAAAAGTTTTAGCATCCATATTGCCCATACGTCCAATCTTAGGAGTTAGGCCATCATCTGTTGCTGCCATACCGAAATCACTCATGATTGCAAGCAAAGGATAGATTTGACGAGAAAAACGGCGAACGAAAAGAGGGCAAATAAAACGGTAAATTTTTGTGAAGTGGGTGAGAGGAAATCAAGAGGCAAATGGCAAATAATGTAAATTACAAGGAGATGAGATTTGTGATTAGGAACCTGGTAGATGTTGATGATGTCTCCCCGGCAACGGCGCAAGGAATTCCTTTTTGTGTCTTCTAGACTGCGTCGGTATTTCCCCAAAGAGGAAGGGATAATGTAGCACAACGATGGTAGATATTTCCCTCAGTGATGAGACCAAAGTTATCAAACCAATAGGATAACCAAGAAACACTACAAAACAACTCCTGCACACAAATAACAAATACTCGCAACCCGACGTGTTAAAGGGGTTGTCAATCCCTTTCAGGTAACGGCGCCAGAAATTGGCAAATGGACGTGAGAAAGTTGTAATATGTTGATAGATCAAACGCCAAATAAAATAAAGTGAATCAAGGTATTTTTGTATTTTTGGTTTGATAGATCTGAAAATAAAGGCAAAGGAAAATAGATCGCAAAGGCAAATATATTAAAGAAGAGACCCGGGGGTCGTAGATTTCACTAGTGGCTTCTCTCGAGAAAAATAGTAGACGGTGGGTAAACAAATTACCGTTGGGCAATTGATAGACCTTCAAATAATCATGACGATATCCAAGCAATGATCACTATATAGGCACCATGTCCAAGATTAGTAGACCGACTCCTGCCTGCATCTACTACTATTACTCCACACATCGACCGCTATCCGGCATGCATCTAGTGTATTAAGTTCATGGAAAAATGGAGTAATGCAATAAGAACGATGACATGATGTAGACAAGATCTATTTATGTAGAAATAGACCCCATTTTGTTATCCTTAATAGAAACGATACATACATGTCGGTTCCCCTTCTGTCACTAGGATCAAGCATCGTAAGATCGAACCCATCACAAAAGCACCTCTTCCCATTGCAAGATAAATAGATCAAGTTGGCCAAACAAAACCCAAATATCGGAGAAAAATATGAGGCTATAAGCAATCATGCATAAAAGAGATCAAAGAAACTCAAATACTTTCAAGAATATAAAAAGATAGATCTGATCATAAACTCAAAGTTCATTGATCCCAACAAACACACCGCAAAAGAGTTACATCATATGGATCTACAAGAGACCATTGTATCGAGAATCAAGAGAGAGAGAGAGGAAGCCATCTAGCTACTAACTACGGACTCGAAGGTCTACAAAGAACTACTCACGCATCATCGGAGAGGCGCCAATGGAGGTGGCGAACCCCATCCGAGATGGTGTCTATATTGGATCTGGTGGTTCTGGACTCTGCGACGACTGGATCAATATTTCATCGACTCCCCTAGGGTTTTGGGAATATTGGGGTATTTATAGAGCAAAGAGGCGGTCTGGGGGGCACCCGAGGTGGGCACAACCCACCAGGGCGTGCCTGGGCCTCCTAGCACGCCCTGGTGGGTTGTGCTCTCTTCGGAGCACCCCCAAGCGCAGCCAGGGCCCATTATGTTCCTTCTGGTCCAAAAAAATCTCCATAAAGTTTCATCGCATTTGGACTCCGTTTGATATTGATTTTCTGCGATGTAAAAAACATGGAAAAACCAGCAACTGGCACTTGGCACTATGTCAATAGGTTAGTACCAAAAAATGATATAAAATGACTATAAAATGATTATAAAACATCCAAGATTGATAATATAACAACGTGGAAAAATAAAAAAAATTATAGATACGTTGGAGACGTATCAGTGATGGCCATGGTGGGATAGACAAGGTTGCTTCTTCGTGGACCCTTCGTGGGTGGAGCCCTCCATGGACTCGCGCAACCGTTACCCTTCATCGGCTAAAGTCTCCATCAACGTGGATGTACGATAGCACCACCTATCGGAACCACGCGAAAAATCACCGTGTCTACATTGCGTTTTCTCCCTCCAAACTCCTCCCCTTTACCTTCATATGCAATGATTTACATTCTGCTGCTATACTCTTAGAATTGCACGTGTAGGTTGATACGTCTCCAATGTATCTATAATTTTTGATTGCTCCATGCTATATTATCTACTGTTTTGGGCAATATTGGGCTTTATTATCCACTTTTATATTACTTTTGGGACTAACCTATTAACCGGAGGCCCAACCCAGATTTGGTGTTTTATGCCTATTTCAGTGTTTCGAAGAAAAGGAATATCAAACGGAGTCGAAACAGAACGAAATCAATTGGAGAAGTTATTTTTGGAACGAAAGCCACCAGATAGACTTGGACTCCACGTCAGGAGATACGGGAGGTGCTCACGAGGGTGGGGGGCGCGCCCCCCTAGGGCGCGCCCCCTGCCTCGTGGTGCCCGCGTAGCTCCTCCGACGTACCTCCTGCACCCATATATACCCACGTAACCTAAAACTTCCAGAACACACAATAGATCGGGAGTTCTGTCGCCAGAAGCCTCCGTAGCCACCGAAAACCAATCTAGACCCGTTCCAGCACCCTGCCGGAGGGGGCAATCCTTCTCCGGTGGCCATCTTCATCATCCCGGTGCTCTCCATGACAAGGAGGGAGTAGTTCTCCCTCGGGGCTGAGGGTATGTACCAGTAGCTATGTGTTTGATCTCTCTCTCTCTCTCGTGTTCTTGAGATGATACGATCTTGATGTATCGTGAGCTTTGCTATTATATTTGGATCCTATGATGTTTTCTCCCCCCCTCTTCTCTCTTGTAATGAATCGAGTTTCCCCTTTGAAGTAATCTTATCGGATTGAGTCTTTAAAGACTTGAGAACACTTGATGTATGTCTTGCCATGGATATCTGTGGTGACAATGGGATATCACATGATTCACTTGATGTATGTTTTGGTGAGCAACTTGCGGGTTCCGCCCATGAACCTATGCATAGGGGTTGGCACACGTTTTCGTCGTGATTCTCCGGTAGGAACTTTGGGGCACTCTTTGAGGTTCTATGTGTTGGTTGAATAGATGAATCTGAGATTGTGTGATGCATATCGTATAACCATACCCACGGATACTTGAGGTGACATTGGAGTATCTAGGTGACATTAGGGTTTTGGTTGATTTGTATCTTAAGGTGTTATTCTAGTACGAACTCTAGGGCTGTTTGTGACACTTATAGGAATAGCCCAACGGATTGATTGGAAAGAATAACTTTGAGGTGGTTTCGTACCCTACCATAATCTCTTCGTTCTTTCTCCGCTATTAGTGACTTTGGAGTGACTCTTTGTTGCATGTTGAGGGATAGTTTTATGATCCAATTATGTTAGTATTGTTGAGAGGACTTGCACTAGTGAAAGTATGAACCCTAGGCCTTGTTTCCTAGCATTGCAATACCGTTTACGCTCACTTTTACCATTAGTTACCTTGCTGTTTTTATAATTTCAGATTACAAATACCCATATCTACTATCCATATACCACTTGTATCACCATCTCTTCGCCGAACTAGTGCACCTATACAATTTACCATTGTATTGGGTGTGTTGGGGACACAAGAGACTCTTTGTTATTTGGTTGCAGGGTTGCTTGAGAGAGACCATCTTCATCCTACGCCTCCTACGGATTGATAAACCTTAGGTCATCCACTTGAGGGAAATTTGCTACTGTCCTACAAACCTCTGCACTTGGAGGCCCAACAACGTCTACAAGAAGAAAGTTGTGTAGTAGACATCAAGCTTTTCTGGCGCCGTTGCCGGGGAGGTGAGTGCTTGAAGGTATATCTTTAGATCTTGCAATCGAGTCTTTTAGTTTCTTGTTTTTATCACTAGTTTAGTTTATAAAAGAAAACTATAAAAAAATGGAATTGAGTTTGTCTCATACGCTTCACCTTTTTAATATCTTTCGTGAGTATGATGGAAAGGATAATTGTGCTCAAGTGCTAGAAGAAGAAATCTATAAAATGTTTGGCACTAAATATTTGAATGATGAGCATGATTGCAATGTTGTTAGTACGAATTATTTGAATATCCATGATACTAATGATGATTGCACTAGTTATGATGAAAATGTCTCCTATAAACATGTCAATTTTTGTGGAGTGCATTGGGTTTGTAAGTACACACCAAATAGGGAAGATAGATATTGCATGAGGCATAAGTACTTAGAAACTAAATTGTTGCAAGAAAGGCTAGATGATTGTGCTGAAAATTTAAATTTTCTTGGCCGTACTTGTGGACTTTGCAATGAAAGTGGTCATTTAGCTATCCGATGCAAATTGTTTCATGATCTAATCGTGTCCAAAAATTATGATGACTTGATTTCCCTTGCACACTATAATGAGCTTAGTTTGCTTATGGGCTATGAAGAAATGAAACGTATAACTAAGTATCTTCCGGAATTTGCCCGTTATAAACTTCTTGGTTTTGATCTAGAGGAAATTTATATGTATTGTGCGGTGAATTGTATTGAAAATCCTTATATTGCCAATTACATAAAGAAAAGAAAACAAATAGAAGATGAAGATAATACTAATGAAAGGGAAGAGACTTCACAATATCCTCCTATTATTTCTTATGATGAATCAGGTAACGAGGAGGAGCGTCCTATTCAACCAATCTCATTAATAAGGAGCTCCAAAAATAGGATTGAACCCACACATGATGTGGTGAAGAAGAAGAAAATAAAAAGGAAGAGAGGTAAAAAGATGTCTCTCCCAAATAATACTGCCCCTATTACTATTGTGCCTCATGAAAATATAATTGTGGAAGATAATGATACTTCTTATGATCTTGAAAATCTTTTTGGTACTTGCTTGGAAGAATATAATAATTGCTATACTATCTATACTATTAATGATGAGAGTGATTATGCTTATGATATGAAAAGTCCCAAGCTTGGGGAAGCTATATTTGATGAGGATGACATATTTGAGAATATATTTGCTGTAATTAATGTTTGTCCCAAGCTTGGGGAAGCTATGATTAATGAAGATGATATTTTTAGTCTCCCAAGTTTTGATATGCAAGTTTATAATGATGATAACATGCCTCCTACTTATGATGATTATTGTGATGACACGTATGCTTTAAATAATAATTATAACAATGAAACTTGTCATCTTGATTTCAATTTTCAATCCCATGATAGTTATTTCGTTGAGTTTGCTCCCACTATTATTCATGAGAAGAATTTTGCATATGTGGAGAGTAATAAAAATTCTATGCTTGTAGATCATGAAAAGAATGATTTAGGTGCTGGTTATATTGTTGAATTCATTCATGATGCTACTGAAAATTATTATGAGGGAGGAACATATGCTTGTAGGAATTGCAATAATATCAAGTTTCCTCTCTATGTGCTTAAAGTTTTGAAGTTATGCTTGTTTTACCTTCCTATGCAAGTTGATTCTTGTTCCCACAAGTTGTTTGCTCACAAAATCCCTATGCATAGGAAGTATGTTAGACTTAAATGTGCTAGTCATATTCTTCATGATGCTCTCTTTATGTTTCAATTCTTATCCTTTATGTGAGCATCATTGAAATCATCATGCCTAGCTAGGGGCATTAAATGATAGCGCTTGTTGGGAGGCAACCCAATTTTATTTTAGCTCCTTGATTTTTGTTCCTGTTTAATAATAAATAATCCATCTAGCCTCTGTTTAGATGTGGTTTTATGCTTTTAATTAGTGTTTGTGCCAAGTAGAACCTTTGGGAAGACTTGGGGAAAGTCTTGTTGATCATGCTGTAAAAACAGAAACTTTAGCGCTCACGAGAATTGCTGCTATTTTTATTTGGAGAGTGATATTTAGCTAATTATTTTTGAAGATGATTAATAGATAAATTCCTCAGGTCCAGAAATTTATTTGAGAATTTTATGAGTTCCAGAAGTATACGTTTGATCCAGATTACTACAGACTGTTCTGTTTTTGACAGATTCTGTTTTTCATGTGTTGTTTGCTTATTTTGATGAATCTATGGCTAGTAAAATAGTTTATAAACCATAGATAAGTTGTAATAAATTAGGTTTAACACCAATATAAATAAAGAGTGAGTTCATTACAGTACCTTATGATGGTGATTTGCTTTCTTATACTAACGGAGCTTATGAGTTTTCTGTTATGTTTTGTGTTGTGAAGTTTTCAAGTTTTGGGTAAAGATTCGATGGACTATGGAACAAGGAGTGGTAATATCCTAAGCTTGGGGATTCCCAAGGCACCCCAAGGTAATATTCAAGGACAACCAAGAGCCTAAGCTTGGGGATGCCCTGGAAGGCATCCCCTCTTTCGTCTTCGTTCATCGGTAACTTTACTTGGAGCTATATTTTTATTCGCCACATGATATGTGTTTTGCTTGGAGCGTTAATTTATTTTGTTAGAATTTTCTTGCTGTTATTTAGAACAATGTTTTGCATCTTTTATTTCAATAAAAGTGGCATTGATAGCCTTTACTATGCCTATGTTACAAGTATACATGTTGCTGTTTGAAAACAGAAAGTTTACCGCTGTTGCAATAATTCCCTAGAAAAGTCAGAATGTGATAAAATGTTGAAACCTTCTGAATATTAAGATCTTATAAATTTACTACATTTGGAATTTTCTTTCATGATTTTTGGAGCTAGGGAAGTATGGATGTTGCTGCATTCTTTACAGACTATCCTGTTTAGGCAGATTGCTGTTATGTTTGCATTGTTTGCATATGTTTGCTTCTTTAATGATTATATTTGAGGATAGGACTATTAAATATGCAGAGGAATTTAGTATGCAATGTTGAATAATAATTTTAGTGATTTGCTACAGCAGAGTATGATAAGGTTTTGGCAATGGTTTATACTAACTTATCTCACGAGTCCTTGTTGAGTTTTGTGTGGATGAAGCTTTTGAGATTTAGGGAGACCGTGATATGAGAGGAATTAAGGAGACACAAAAGATCAAGCTTGGGGATGCCCAAGGCATCCCAAGATAATATTTCAAGAAGTCTCAAGCGTCTAAGCTTGGGGATGCCCCGGTTGGCATCCCACCTTTCTTCTTCAACAACTATCGGTTAGTATCGATTGATCCTAAGTTTTTGCTTCTTCACATGATGTTTGCTATTCTTAGATGTCATTTTATTTTGATTTGCTTGATGTTTTAATAGGATACCAAGATCTGAAATTATTAAATGTTAGAGAGTCTTCACATAGTTGCATAATTATTCGACTACTCATTGATCTTCACTTATATCTTTCGGAGTAGTTTGTCATTTGCTCTAGTGCTTCACTTATATCTTTTAGAGCATGGTGGTAGTTTTATTTTGAAGAAATAGATGAACTCTCATGCTTCACTTATATTATTTTGAGAGTCTTAAATAGCATGGTAATTTGCTTAAAATCCTAATATGCTAGGCATTCAAGAATAATAAAATTCTCTTATGAGTGTGTTGAATACTATGAGAAGTTTGATACTTGATAATTGTTTTGAGATATGGAGATGGTGATATTAGAGTCATGCTAGTTGAGTAGTTGTGAATTTGAGAAATACTTGTGTTGAAGTTTGTGATTCCTGTAGCATGCACGTATGGTGAACCGTTATGTGACGAAGTCGGAGCATGATTTATTTATTGATTGTCTTCCTTATGAGTGGCGGTCGGGGACGAGCGATGGTATTTTCCTACCAATCTATCCCCCTAGGAGCATGCGCGTAGTACTTTGTTTTGATAACTAATAGATTTTTGCAATAAGTATGTGAGTTCTTTATGACTAATGTTGAGTCCATGGATTATACGCACTCTCACCCTTCCACCATTGCTAGCCTCTCTAGTACCGCGCAACTTTCGCCGGTACCATAAACCCACCATATACCTTTCTCAAAACAGCCACTATATCTACCTATTATGGCATTTCTATAGCCATTCCGAGATATATTGCCATGCAACTTACCACCGTTCCATTTATTATGACACGCTTCATCATTGTCATATTGCTTTGCATGATCATGTAGTTGACATTGTATTTGCGGCAAAGCCACCGTTCATAATTCTTTCATACATGTCACTCATGAGTCATTGCACATCCCGGTACACCGCCGGAGGCATTCACATAGAGTCATATTTTGTTCTAAGTATCGAGTTGTAATTCTTGAGTTGTAAGTAAATAAAAGTGTGATGATCATCATTATTAGAGCATTGTCCCATGTGAGGAAAGGATGATGGAGACTATGATTCCCCCACAAGTCGGGATGAGAGTTCGGACGAAAAATAAAAAAAGGAGAAAAAAGAGGACATAAAAAAAGAGAAGGCCCAAAAAATGAGAGAAAAAGAGAGAAGGGACAATGTTACTATCCATTTTCCTACCAATCTATCCCCCTAGGAGCATGCGCGTAGTACTTTCTTTCGATAGATAATAGACTTTTGCAATAAGTATGTGAGTTCTTTATGACTAATCTTGAGTCCATGCATTATACGCACTCTCACCCTTCCACCATTGCTAGCCTCTCTAGTACCGCGCAACTTTCGCTGGTACCATACACCCACCATATACCTTCCTCAAAACAGCTACCATACCTACCTATTATGGCATTTCCATAGCCATTCTGAGATATATTGCCATGCAACTTTCCACTGCTCCGTTTACTATGACATGCTTCATCATTGTCATATTGCTTAGCATGATCATGTAGTTGACATTGTATTTGTGGCAAAGCCACCGTTCATAATTCTTTCATACATGTCACTCATGCATCATTGCACATCCCGGTACACCGCCGGAGGCATTCATATAGAGTCATGTTTGTTCTAGTATCGAGTTGTAAATAAATAGAAGTGTGATGATCATCATTCAATAGAGCATTGTCCCAAAAAAAGAGAGAAAGGCCAAATAAAAAAGGGAGGCCAAAAAAAAGAGAAAGGCCAAAAAAATAAAATAAAATAAAATAAAAGGGACAATGCTACTATCCTTTTCCCACACTTGTGCTTGAAAGTAGCACCATGATCTTCATAGTAGAGAGTCTCTCATGTTGTCACTTTCATATACTAGTGGGAATCTTTCATTATAGAACTTGCCTTGCATATTCCAATGATGGGTTTCCTCAAAATGCCCTAGGTCTTCGTGAGCAAGCGAGTTGGATGCACACCCACTAGTTTCTTTTGTTGAGCTTTCATACACTTATAGCTCTAGTGCATCCGTTGCATGGCAATCCCTACTCACTCACATTGATATCTATTAATGGGCATCTCCATAGCCCGTTGATACGCCTAGTTGATGTGAGACTATCTTCTCCTTTTTGTCTTCTCCACAACTACCATTCTATTCCACCTATAGTGCTATGTCCATGGCTCACGCTCATGTATTGCGTGAAGATTGAAAAAGTTTGAGAACATCGAAAGTATGAAACAATTGCTTGGCTTGTCATCGGGGTTGTGCATGATTTAAATATTTTGTGTGGTGAAGATGGAGCATAGCCAGACTATATGATTTTGTAGGGATAACTTTCTTTGGCCATGTTATTTTGAGAAAACATAATTGCTTTGTTAGTATGCTTGAAGTATTATTATCTTCTCCTTTTTGTCTTATGGATCTGAATATTCATGCCACAGTTAAGAAGAATTACATTGAAATTATGCCAACTAGCATTCCACATCAAAAATTATCTTTTTATCATTTACCTACTCGAGGACGAGCAGGAATTAAGCTTGGGGATGCTTGATACGTCTTCAACGTATCTATAATTTTTGATTGCTCCATGCTATATTATCTACTGTTTTGGGCAATATTGGGCTTTATTATCCACTTTTATATTACTTTTGGGAATAACCTATTAACCGGAGGCCCAACCCAGATTTGTTGTTTTATGCCTATTTCAGTTTCAAAGAAAAGGAATATCAAACAGAGTCGAAACGGAACGAAATCAACTGGAGAAGTTATTTTTGGAACGAAAGCCACCAGATAGACTTGGACTCCACGTCAGGAGATACGGGAGGTGCTCACGAGGGTGGGGGGCGCCCCCCCCTAGGGTGCGCCCCCTGCCTCGTGGCCCCCCCGTAGCTCCTCCGACGTACCTCCTGCACCCATATATACCCACGTAACCTAAAACTTCCAGAACACACAATAGATCGGGAGTTCCGCCGCCAGAAGCCTCCATAGCCACCGAAAACCAATCTAGACCCGTTTCGGCACCCTGCCGGAGGGGGCAACTCTTCTCCGGTGGCCATCTTCATCATCCCGGTGCTCTCCATGACGAGGAGGGAGTAGTTCTCCCTCGGGGCTGAGGGTATGTACCAGTAGCTATGTGTTTGATCTCTCTCTCTCTCTCGTGTTCTTGAGATGATACGATCTTGATGTATCGCGAGCTTTGGTATTATATTTGGATCCTATTATGTTTTCTCCCCCCTCTTCTCTCTTGTAATGAATCGAGTTTCCCCTTTGAAGTAATCTTATCGGATTGAGTCTTTAAAGACTTGAGAACACTTGATGTATGTTTTGCCGTGGATATCTGTGGTGACAATGGGATATCACGTGATTCACTTGATGTATGTTTTGATGATCAACTTGCGGGTTCCGCCCATGGACCTATGCATAGGGGTTGGCACACGTTTTCGTTGTGATTCTTTGGTAGGAACTTTGGGGCACTCTTTGAGGTTCTATGTGTTGGTTGAATAGATGAATCTGAGATTGTGTGATGCATATCATATAACCATACCCACGGATACTTGAGGTGACATTGGAGTATCTAGGTGACATTAGGGTTTTGGTTGATTTGTATCTTAAGGTGTTATTCTAGTACGAACTCTAGCGCTGTTTGTGACACTTATAGGAATAGCCCAACGGATTGATTGGAAAGAATAACTTTGAGGTGGTTTCGTACCCTACCATAATCTCTTCGTCCGTTCTCCGCTATTAGTGACTTTGGAGTGACTCTTTGTTGCATGTTGAGGGATAGTTTTATGATCCAATTATGTTAGTATTGTTGAGAGGACTTGCACTAGTGAAAGTATGAACCCTAGGCCTTGTTTCCTAGCATTGCAATACCGTTTACGCTCACTTTTACCATTAGTTACCTTGCTGTTTTTATAATTTCAGATTACAAATACCCATATCTACTATCCATATACCACTTGTATCACCATCTCTTCGCCTAACTAGTGCACCTATACAATTTACCATTGTATTGGGTGTGTTGGGGACACAAGAGACTCTTTGTTATTTGGTTGCAGGGTTGCTTGAGAGAGACCATCTTCATCCTACGCCTCCTACGAATTGATAAACCTTAGGTCATCCACTTGAGGGAAATTTGATACTGTCCTACAAACCTCTGCACTTGGAGGCCCAACAACGTCTACAAGAAGAAGGTTGTGTAGTAGACATCATAAGTTGATTGCTTGACTTGTGATAAGTTGCTAAAATCTGCCAAGACTGAAAATTGGGAAAAGGCTAGATTTTTATTTGGACAACTAGTCTAATCCCCCCTCTAGACATACTTTCGATCCTACAGCCGTGACAACAGTCAAGCAACACAGATAATCAAAATCTTACCCATTCAATGGGGTTATACATGGAATAACCTTCCCGACAGTTTAAGCGAAGTCTTCTTTTTCACCCTTATACAGATCGACCAAGATCATGGCCAGTTCGGCCAGGGTGTTCGGACCCTTGCGCCTATAACGAGATGCGCCGTCTTCTCCATTGTAGCACCATAAGGGAGTTACTCTGGACTGGAGAGGATGGACACATCTTTTTATTGCAATGGCCATAACTTCGATTATCGAGAGCTCGGTATGGGCTAATAATCTGACCTTGCTAACTGTCGGATTTCGGGTTCCGGCAGACCCTTGAGGTTCGAACACTGGGGTGCGCACGGAGATTTCGCTTCCTACCTACCTGCACCCCTCCGCCTCGCTAAGATCTAGGCTATGGAAAGAACAACACAAGGGACACAGGGTTTATACTGGTTCGGGCCACCGTTGTGGTGTAATACCCTACTCCAGTGTGTGGCGTGGTGGATTGCCTCTTGGGCTGATGATGATGAATGATACAAGGAAGAACAGCCTCGCGAGGGTCTGTTATTGGCTGGGGCGATGAACTGCTGGGAGGAGTTCAGCCACCCTTCTCTCTCTCTCTCATCGAACCCCTCTCTAAAGAACCTCCTCTCTAGAACCCCCTTTGCTCTGTGGGCGGCTGGTCCTATTTATAGAGGCCCTGGTCCTCTTCCCAAATATCGAGCGGGAAGGGAGCCAACAATGGCGGGCTAATTTGAAGGGGGACAACTAGTACTAGCTACCCTGACAAAAGTAGTCTTCGCCTGCACAAAGCTCTGGTGGTGACGCCGTCCTGGGCTCCACGATGACCTTCATCTTGCAGTCTTCCTGGTCTTGGTCTTGTTGCACCGAAATGGCAACCTTTGCCTGATGCCTTGGTACTCCGCGGCTGCGCTTGCCCCCTTTGCACCAAAGAGGAAAGGAGGACACTGCGCGGGCTGGCACCCGCCTGGCGCCCTTGGTCGTCATGGCTTGCGTCACAGGCACCTCGTGAGGTACCCCGCCTTGATCTCTCCGCCTCCTCATGAGCCAGCCTGATGAGGCCGTGCCTGAGGAAGCTCCATGTCGTCTGCCCCGCGAGGCTTGGCCCCTCGCGAGGGTCTTGGGTCTGTGTTGATGAAGACGGGCTGTGCTGGGCCCCCCTTTGCGCCACGCCGCAGGCCGCAGGCAGGCAAGTCTGGGGACCCCCGTTCCCAGAACGCCGACAGTAGCCCCCAGGCCCAAGGCGCGCCCGGACTTGGCCGTGCAGGGAGGCAGAAGGGCAAGGGAGAAGCGCTGCGGGCCCTAACAGCCTGCGGCCTTGGGCAGCGCATGGCGGTTGATTAGTCGTGGGCGGCACTGTTCCCCCATGCCCTCCTTATTTTGCGCCATGCTAGGTGGACTCGTAGTCGTACACAGCCGTTCCCCTTTCTATTGCTCGAGCGCCCTCTGTCCTTCCTCCTCTTGAACTCCGGTTTCTGTTTTCAACCCAATCTTGAACCTCCCCCTTCCCATCACCATGGCTCCGACGAAGAAGGGAAGAGGGAAGAAACTCGTGTCTCCGCCTTGCCCGCCGCCATTGGCGGCACCCGCCGAGGGCTTGGGCAAGGTCAGCTCAGCTCTGGCCACTATCTTCAACGAATGCGGGAGGACGACGGCCTGGCCCGCATCCCACTTCTCCATCGACAGGATAGTCACCGAGGTCCCGTATTTTGCCGACGCCCTGTGGGCGGGTCTGGTTCCTCCCTTTTCTGATTTCTTCAATGCCGTGCTTTCCCACTATCAAATCCACATGATGCATCTGAGTCCTGAATCCATCACTCTCCTTTCGGTCTTCGCCTTTGTTTGCGAGGCTATGATGGTCATCCTTCCTTCGGTTGCCTTGCTGCGCCACTTCTTCTCACTGCGCCTTGTTGACCCTACCCAATGCTGGGCGTGCGTGAGCTTCGTTGCCGCGTCTGAGACAACGGCCACTGGGATTGACTTCAAGCTCCCTCCGCCTGCGGCTGGGTTCCGCGAGCGATGGCTGTATGTGGATGCTGGGGTGCCCAGCCCCTACTGTCAGAGCCAACTTCGCCTGCTGTCCCCAATTCGGGCTGGGCCCAGGAGATGCTTGAGAGCCCCCGGCTCGTCTTCGTCTGGCACCGCTTCGCGTTCTTGAGGTCGCTTGGCGTGACAGCGCCCAAGGTGGTGAAGGAGTTCCTGCTACTCCGCGTTGCTCCTCTCCAATGCCACTCCCGCCGGATGTGGGCCTTAAGCGGGCGCGATGATCGTATGAGGCTCCAGGAAGAGGACCTAACACCTGAAGTGATGAGGACGGCGCTCTTGACCCTGACTGGCGACCCCAACCCTGGCAGCATCCAGCAGGGAGGGGCCTTGCTGTACCTCTGCCAGAGTAGGGGCGATTTTGTGAGGCAGATGCCTATCTTCGATGAGTGGGGGCCGCGCCCCACCGGCCTCCAGGGGCCTCGCGAGAACCCAGTGGTGGTGACTGCCCTTCCAGTCGGCCAAGGCGACTCTTCCTCAAGTGGCGGAGCAGGGAGGCATGAGGCGTCAGAGGCCGAGGGGGCTCCCGGCGGGGTGACAACGCCGGGCGATGCTTATGCGGAAGCAGTTACTGGGGCCCGTGCCACTGAGGCTGAGGGTGACAAGCAGCTGCCCTCCGCGCCTGTGGCTGAGGCCCCTGAGGCTCCGGCGGCTTCTCTTGGCGAAGCGATTGGCAGCGCACATCAGGCAGGCGCCCCCGACGCAGATCGCCTTGACGCTCCATCTTCGTCACAGGTTGATCCCTGCGCCCAACTCTTAGGCCGCTTCCGCGTGGACTTTGAGGCCCTCCGGAAGAGAAGGGAGGCCCTGGGCGACGATTACCCTTGTCTCCTGCTGAAGCGTAGGAAGTACTTCGCCACTGATGAGTAAGCCTTCTCCTTTCCCAGCACCCGATCCTTCTATTGCTCTTACTGACCCTTGCTCCGCAGGCCCCATCTAGCCGACCTTGCGGAGACGGCTGAGGAGCCGTCCCCCTTGGCTTCACCCCCTCCACCGTCCTCAAGCGCTCCAAGCAGTGGAGCCCTTGTGGTGAGGGCGATCGACGAGGCGAACCGTTCCGAGGCGTATCGTGGCCCTGCGCACCTCGCGATCCTTCGCGGGCCTTCTCGTGGCATAGCTAGCCTGCCGTGGGCTTCTCACCTGGTCGTGGACTGCGATTGGCTGAGGCGCTTCCTGCGCTCTTCACCTGGGGACGGGCTGGCCCCAGGCCGGGCTTCTGACGCGGCGCGCCCGGCCGTCGCGAGGGTGCCAGCCCCCAGCCCCCTGCCCAGAGGGGGAGTGCTGACTCGTGGCCCCCGGCGCTTGCTTGGGGCAGATGATGGTGTGGAAGACGTGCTCGTGCGCGCTCGGGAGCGTCGCGCTCTCCGCCAAGGATTCCTTCGAAGGGCGGCTGACGCGGTAAGCCTGCTTGGTGAGGAGCTTGCCGATGAAGACGCGCGCCTTGAGGCCGAGGGCCTGCGCCTGGCTGTAGAGAGGCGCGAGCTGGAGGCGCCATCGCCCTTGCGCGCCGTCAGCGCGATCTTGACGACGCAGAGGCCAAGGCGTCGCTGGTGGCCTCTCGGGAGGCCCGATCTTGGGCCGCTGAGGAGGCTCAGGAAGCTAACCGGCGGCGAACGGCGGCTGAGGTGCGGGCTCGGGAGCTCCTGGCCTGGTGCCACTCACTGGAGGAGCAGGTGGAGCTGCACGAGGCAGCCCTCACGTCGATGAAGGTGGCCTCCGGCGACTCAGCAGAGCTCCAGAAGCGTGAGGAGGCGCTGACGCTGGAAGCCGCCGAACGTACCCGCGAGTACGAGCGTCTGGAGACGAGGGAGCGCTTGGTGACGCAGGCGGAGGATGATGTCGCTGCACAGGAAGCCCGCGTCCTGGAGGAGGTCGGACGTCGAGTGGCGATGGCGCATTTGAACCTCGAGCACGAGTTTGAAGAGAAGCTGGGGTTGATCCGGGCCAAAGCTGAAGGCAGGACTGCTGCCTTGAGGGCCAAGCTGGAGGAGGCGACGCGGCGGGCCGATACTTTCCGGGCCGCCCTTGAGGTGGCGCAAGGTGAGTTAACCACCTCCCAGGCTGAGGTGCTCCTTCTTCGCCAGCGGGTGGAGGAGGCTGAGGTCGTCGCGCGCCAGAACACAGACGAGATACGTCAGCGGCGGATCCTGGAGCATGAGCACGGCCCCATGCTCACCATGCTCCGGGAAAGAGCCAACACATCCTTGGGCAACATCTGCGAGGCGGCTGTTGGCGAGCCGCACGCAGTCAACTATGCTGGCAATCTTCAGTTCTTCACTGACGTGGTGACGCAGCTGGAGGCGCGGTCGGTCAGGGCTGATAGGTTGGTGGAGGAGAGGAGCCGCGCCCTGCTCGGGCGCGCCTTTTCCCGCGTCTTCAGCCATCTCTGGAACATGGATCCCCACTTTGATTTCGACGCCGCTATCGCCTCAGTCCCCCAGGCCGTCCGAGGCGATTTGGCGCACTGGGTGGAAGACAATATGGATGCTCTTATCAGGGCCTTCGCTTCTGACAACGACGACGTGATCTTGGCGGCCGACGAAGACGGCGTGGTGAACGGCCCTGACACCACTGGCGGCGACGCGGACAGCGATGGCGAGTTCAGCGACGCTAGCAACGGCTCGGGTGGTGCTCCTGAGAACGCATTGGGGGATTTGTCCGACTGATTGTGCATCGTTCCTACTTCCTTACCCTGCATGAATAGAACTCAGGTTTTGGCCTGATGGCAGTGAGAGCATTTTGGAGGGGGAGCCCCTTATGTAAAACTTGTGTTCATCGTATTAGTAGATGCTACATTGCCCATGTGCCCGTGCCAAGTGGTTGGCCTAAGCGATGCGCTGGTCGGCTAGTTTACCTTTGTCCCGTGCCGGCCCTGAGGTAGCCTGTGGGAGGCTGTGGTGTCTCGAGTGTTCCCTGATTGGGTTCGTAGGATCTGCAGTAAAACACCCTCCTGAGAGGACACGTCGGCGGCAGTCTGGGCAACGCGCAAGCTAGGCCTAACCCAGCTCGCGAGGGGCTCACGAGGGGAGGCAGCTAAGGCGAAGTGGTAACCAAAACGCGAGAAATTGCTCGGACGAGACTAAGCACCCCTTCCCCGAACACACGCAAATCTCAAATTCGAATCCAACTTGAATCCAGCGGGGGAAAGCGACAACCAAAGGGAAAAGCAACGAAAGCAGACAAAAGGCCGCGTCCGGCACCTAGCCTAGTCTTGGACGTCTTCTCACCAGCGTGGAGCTAAGTGCTGCCACTGGGCGTGGGAGGGAGCCCCAGGGCCTGAGGCCGGCACCCCTGAGACTCTGGGGCATGTACAGCCCCACTCATTATTACGTGAGAGTGTCACGGGGCGGCGAGCTTCACAGGCACTGGGCCTTCTTCACAGGTACTGGCCTTGCTTCATATCGCCAGATGAGGGCCCCACCTTGCACCACACTCTAGTCCCATCAACGACGACCGGAAACCAGGACGCCGCCGATGGGGTAGAGCGGTCGCCAGCGGTTCCCCCGACAACCACGGGTCCTCCGCTGGGGGCAGGCCCTGAGGCACCTCCCCAGCGGAGGGCCTACCTCCTGAGAACACCTTGCTCCGAACGCCGCGGTGGTGATGTCGGATCCCGGCCCCTCTCCTGCAGCCCCCTGCGCCCTCCTCCCGAGGGATAGGAGACTGTGGGAGCGGGGCAGCTGCTCGCTGTGGCGACCTGCACCTCCTGCGATCCATGGTTAGCGTATGCCTGCTCCTGAAGAATTAGCGGTACCCGACAATCGTTGCCTCCTGCATGGCCAGTGGGACCGTCCCGGGGCTCCCAGAAAGGCTCAGCTTCTGGCGCCTCGTCCCCCCAGCTTGGGCCGAGGAGCGAGCCTTGTTCGCTCTCGTGAGGGTGTCCTTGGTCCATCATGAGGGGCACGTATTCCTCTGGCGCCGCCGTCCCGAAGGCCATGCCGTAGTGCCCCGCGTGCCACGCTGCCCTGTCTGACGCGCCCACCGTGGGGTGGCAGCGCGGCTGTCCACCGGGGCCGCGGGGCGTGTCGAGTCTTTCTTCTTCGCGGACCGGGAGCGGGGGCAGCGCATCCACCGGTCCGGTGCTGACAGCTTCGCTGGCGTTGGAGTAGCCTTGGAGCCCGCGAGCATGGTGGAGCCCCCGTGCGGGCCACCCTGGGCTTGAGATGGGAGCTGGGTGCAGAAGGGGTGAGCCCCCGAGGCGGCGAAGCCTAGGAGCTCCGCCACCCGCTCCAACAGCACGTCGCGGCCGCCCTCCAGCAGCCTGCACTGTAGCAGCTCTCGGGCCACCGTGAGCGCGGCCCTCGAGTTCGCCTGCTCCCGGCGGGTGTACGGTGTCGTGGTCGCGGCGTGATTGGAGGCCCTTGCTGCCGACCACGCCTGCCGCGGTGTGGGAGCTGTCGAAGCCTGTTCGTGTCGCTCGCGGCCCGCAGCGCCCTGCGGACCGCGAGTTGCCTGGGGCACGGGGTCGCCCAAGGCGAGCGGTTCTGCGCGGGCGGGCCACGCCGCCCATGGATCTGGGTTGCCCGCCTGGTCGCCGGACATGATGATGATGACGTGACGGGGCACGAAGCGGTAGAAGGTGGATTCCGGCGCACCCCTACCTGGCGCGCCAAATGTCGGATTTCGGGTTCCGGCAGACCCTTGAGGTTCGAACACTGGGGTGCGCGCGGAGATTTCGCTTCCTACCTACCTGCACCCCTCCGCCTTGCTAAGATCTAGGCTATGGAAAGAACAACACAAGGGACACAGGGTTTATACTGGTTCGGGCCACCGTTGTGGTGTAATACCCTACTCCAGTGTGTGGCATGGTGGATTGCCTCTTGGGCTGATGATGATGAATGATACAAGGAAGAACAGCCTCGCAAGGGTCTATTCTTGGCTGGGGCGATGAACTGCCAGGAGGAGTTCAGCCACCCTTCTCTCTCTCTCTCATCAAACCCCTCTCTAAAGAACCTCCTCTCTAGAACCCCCTTTGCTCTGTGGGCGGCTGGTCCTATTTATAGAGGCCCTGGTCCTCTTCCCAAATATCGAGCGGGAAGGGAGCCAACAATGGCGGGCTAATTTGAAGGGGGGCAGCTAGTACTAGCTACCCTGACAAAAGTAGTCTTTTCCTGCACAAAGCTCTGGTGGTGACACCGTCCTGGGCTCCACGATGACCTCCGTCTTGCAGTCTTCCTGGTCTTGGTCTTGTTGCACCGAAATGGCAACCTTTGCCTGATGCCTCGGTACTCCGCGGCTGCGCTTGCCCCCTTTGCACCAAAGAGGAAAGGAGGACACTGCGCGGGCTGGCACCCGCCTGGCGCCCTTAGTCGTCATGGCTTGCGTCACGGGCACCTCGTGAGGTACCCCGCCTTGATCTCTCCGCCTCCTCGCGAGCCAGCCTGATGAGGCCGTGCCTGAGGAAGCTCCGTGTCGTCCGCCCCGTGAGGCTTGGCCACTCGCGAGGGTCTTGGGTCTGTGTTGATGAAGACGGGCCGTGCTGGGCCCCCCTTTGCGCCACGCCGCAGGCCGCAGGCAGGCAAGTCTGGGGACCCCCGTTCCCAGAACGCCGACACTAACCAACCTTTTTATTTCCGCACTGTCCTCCTCCTTGGGACTTCGGTGATGCTAGTTGAGGCGTTTCTTTAAAGGAGCGCTGGAAAATTCAGGGAGGCCGCGCCAAACTGGGTTCGGCATTGGGACATCATCTATATAAAACCACTCTGAAGACCAATGTGGATATATCTCTTTGGGAGTTCCAACGGGGTAGCCTGATCTGGCTATACGCCATAGTTCGGCGCCGCCCACTTCAAATATAGAACCTCCTCGATGGCGAGGGACAAGGCAAAAGAACTTTCTCCATAGTTCGAAATGGGCCTCACAGCCCAGGAACAGTTCGCAGAGGGCAACGAAACCTAAGATGTGCAGTATTGAACTTGGGGTGAGGTTGTGCAGCTAGATGTCGTAAAATTCCAATAGACCCCTAAGAAAGGGATGGATCAAAAATCCTAAGCCCCACAAAAGGAATGAAACGAAGCACACCCTCTCCTCCTTATTGGGGTTGGGGAAATTTTCAGCCAGCACATCGTTGCCAATTGAGGCCAATCCCGCTCGTACAGAGACTAGATCTGCGAGGGGAAGATATCCCTGCATCTGGAGTCGACTCAACTGAAGATGAGGCACTGAGCAGCTTTGCCAATCACCCTCTTGAGGGCCATGGGGACGCGAAGAAGAGCCTGGGGCGCTGGCCATGTTTTGAAGCTTTTTTGTGGCTAATCTTGGCATTTTTCTGCATGATGTGGATGGCACTTGGGGGGTCTGACCTCTTTATATAGGCGTCGTCCCTTTGTGGCCATGCGTTTTCTTTTTGATAAAAAGTCGTGGACCATTCGCATTCGCCCCGCGCGTGGAAATCAAGGCGACATGGAAGGAGTCATAAAGGTGGAATAAGGAAGCTAGGGCCGAGCTATTATCTGCCCAGTATGCAATGAAGAACTAACCTGGCAAAAGCCGAAGACATAAGCCGGATACTGCATCATCGTTTGAAGGCCAGTTCGGGGGCTACCGAGGGAGTCCTGGATTAGGGGGTCCTCGGGTGTCCGGGCTATTTGATATGGGCCGGATTGATGGGCCGTGAAGATACAGAGCGACAGACTTTCCCCCGAGTCCGGGTAGGGCTCTCCTATGCGTGGATGACAAGATTGATGTACGGATGTGTAATTTCCTTCTTCCACGAACCGACTCTGTACAACCCTAGGCCTCTCCGATGTGTATATAAACCGGAGGGTTTAGTCCGTAGAGGCTATCGGAATTCACATAGGCTAGATAGCTAGGGTTTACCATTACGATCTCGAGGTAGATCAACTCTTCTAACCCCTACACTCATCAAATACAATCGAGTAGGACATAGGGTTTTACCTCCATTAAGAGGGCCCGAACCTGCGTAAACACCATGTTCCTTTTGTCCCTTGTTACCTTCGATCCCCAGACGCACAGTTCGGGACGCCCTACCCGAGATCGGCCGGTTTTGACACCGCCACCAGGGGCCATAGGTTTCACTAGAGGCTTCTCTCAAGATAGAAAATATTATGGTGGGTGAACAAATTACCGCTGAGCAATTGATAGAAAAACGCAAAGTTATGACGATATCTAAGGGAATGATCATGTATATAGGCATAACGTCTGTGTCAAGTAGACCGAAACGATTCTGCATCTACTACTATTACTCCACACATCGACCGACTCCTTCCTGCATCTAGAGTATTAAGTTCATAAGAACGGAGTAACGCATTAAGCAAGATGACATGATGTAGAGGAATTAACTCAAGCAATATGATGAAAACCCATCTTTTTATCCTTGATGGCAATAATACAATATGTTCCTTGCTATCCCTACTGTCACTGGGAAAGGACACCGCAAGATTGAACCCAAAGCCAAGCACTTCTCCCATTGCAAGAAAAACCAATCTAGTTGGCCAAACCAAATCGATAGTCCGAAGAGACTTGCAAAGCTATCAAATCATGCATATAAGAATTCAGAGAAGATTCAAATAATATTCATAGATAAGCTAATCATAAATCCACAATTCATCAGGTCTCGGCAAACACACAACAAAAAAGTATTACATCGAATAGATGTCCAAGAACATCGAGGAGAACATGGTATTGAGAATCAAAGAGAGAGAGAGAAGAAGCCATCTAGCTACTAGCTATGGACTCGTAGGTTTGTGGTAAACTACTCACTCTTCATTGGAAGGGAAATGGTGTTGATGTAGAAGCCCTCCGTGAATGAATCCCCCTCCGGCAGGACGTCGAAAAAGCCCCCTAGATGGGATCTCACGGGTACAGAAGGTTGCGGCGGTGGAATAGTGTTTTCGTGGCTCTCTCTGTTGGTTTTGGGATATATGAGAATATATAGGCGAACAAACTAGGTCGCTGGAGTCACAAGGGGCCCACAAGGGTGGGGGCGTGCCCTCCATCCTTGTGGCCGCATCGTGGCTTCTCTGACATGCACTCCAAGTCCTCTGGATGTCTTCTAGTCTAAGAAAAATTAAAAGTTTTATTCCATTTGGACTCCGTTTGGTATTCCTTTTCTGCGAAACTCTAAAACAAGGAAAAAACAGAAACTGGCACTAGGCTCTAGGTTAACAGGTTAGTCTAAAAAATAATATAAAATAGCATATTAATGCATATAAAACATCCAAAATAGATAATATAATAGCATGGAACAATCAAAAATTATAGATACGTTGGAGACATATCAATTTGGGCCTAGGGGAAGGCATTGGGAAGTAATAAGTAGATGATGGGTTGCTAGAGTGACAGAAGCTTAAACCCTAGTTTATGCGTTGCTTTGTAAGGGGATGACTTGGATCCACATGTTTCATGCTATGGTTAGTGTCGGTGTCAAAACCGGCAGATCTCGGGTAGGGGGTCCCGAACTGTGCGTCTACGGTGGATGGTAACAGGAGGCAGGGGACACGATGTTTACCCAGGTTCGGGCCCTCTTGATGGAGGTAATACCCTATGTCCTGCTTGATTGATATTGATGATATGAGTATTACAAGAGTTGATCTACCATGAGATCATAGAGGCTAAACCCTAGAAGCTAGCCTATGGTATGATTGTATGTTGTCCTACGGACTAAACCCTCCGGTTTATATAGACACCGGAGGGGGCTAGGGTTACACAGAGTCGGTTACAAGGGAGGAGATCTACATATCCGTATTGCCAAGCTTGCTTTCCACGCCAAGGAAAGTACCATCCGGACACGGGACGAAGTCTTCAATCTTGTATCTTCATAGTCCAACAGTCCGGCCAAAGGATATAGTCCGGCTGTCCGGAGACCCCCTAATCCAGGACTCCCTCAGTAGCCCCTGAACCAGGCTTCAATGAAGATAAGTCCAGCGTGCAGTTTTGTCTTCGGCATTGCAAGGCGAGTTCCTCCTCCGAATACTCCATGGAAGATTTTGAACGCAAGGATAGTGTCCGGCTTTGCAAAACAACTTCCACATACCGTTGTAGAGAGAATAATATTTCCACAAATCTAATCTGCTGACACGTTTTGACAGCATGACATCATGCCATGGCCCGGTCTCTATTCGAACCGTTTTTCTCAACCAGCGCTGCACATATTGCGAGGCAGTTTTCTTGACACGTCTTGTCAAAGCAGAGATCATGTCCCCCTTATTACGGGATTCTCATCAATATGGACGTGGGTAACCCAATCGTGCCTGTTAGTATGATTCCTCGATTTTAGGCAAGTCCCAAATGGCCACGAGGAGGACGCTTGATATTCATCCTCTTTATAAAGAGGCCGAGGCCTGTCCTTTTTTCCCTCTCGTGCTCAATCGAATCCTTCCCCCCTTGAGTTCCAACACCCAAGGCTCAGGTCAGGCGCTTCGGACCTTCAACCATGTCCGGATCCAACCTCGAAGGTCAGTTGATGCCTTCCTCTGTCACAGAGGAAGACATCAAGAAGCTGAGAGAGGCCAGGTATCTGACCGTCGAAATCTCGCACAGGCTGCCTGCCCGAGGGCAGGTCATCCCCACTCCCGAACCCAACGAGAGTGTTGTGTTCATCTCTCACTTCCTCCGAGGGCTAGGCCTCGCTCTGGATCCCTTTGTTAGGGGTTCATGTTCTATTATGGACTGGATTTCCATGATCTGGCCCCGGATTCCCTCCTTGACATCTCGTCGGTCATCGTCGTGTGTGAGGCCTTCCTTCGCATTACCCCACACTTCGGCATGTGGCTCAAGACTTTCAATGTGAAGCCGAAGATGATCGAGGGGCATCACGCAGAGTGCAGAGGTGCCGCAATAGGCAAAAGTTCTGACATTCCGTGGCCAGAGGGCTCCTTCCCAAAGGCGTCCAGTTTATGGCAACGGGAGTGGTTTTATATCACAGCTCCCCGAAGTGCCAAGTGGGTAGCCGCCCCTGCCTTTCGCTCGGGCCCTCCACCACAACTGACGTCATGGATCAACAAGGGGCTGAACTGGGGGCCAGTAAATGATGTGCCGATATTGCAGAGTCGCATCCGAGATCTCCTTGAGAGAGATGTCAGCCTGGTCAAGGTAATGCAAGTCATGCTAGTTCGTCGAGTCTAGCCTTGCAAACGTCGACCCCTCTGTATGTGGGAATTCAACCCGGGAGGACCGCGAACTATTCAGCACTTCCTCGGCATGACGCTCGAAGAGATGTACAAATTGTTCTTCGGACCCCAAATAGAGTTTCTAGACACCACCGAGGATGCGGGTCTGAGCTGTAATCGCCCTGATACCCAAGTATGTAATCCCCTAGCCGAACACGCTGTCTTTCTATTTATCATAACATTATGAAAAGTCGCTCTTTGACCAGGAATGGATACAAAGGTGAAGATGATCAGGTGTTCGGCCCCCCTTCCGGAAGGCTTGGCCAATCCAGTACTAGACAGAATGCTCGAGCCGGTGCCTTGTCAGGCGCCCTCAGGGGAAGATGAAGGGGGGAATAAGGAGGCTGAAAGCAGGCCTCACACATCATTCATCCGAACCAGGGGAATTAGCGCCTCCGCGAAGGAGGACAACCAGGGAGAAGAATCTGAAATCCCCTCTCCCCAAGGAAGGAAGAGGACCACCTCTGAAAACCCGGAAACAAAGGTTTCCAAACGGGGGAAGAAATCTTCGCCAGAGGGTCCTACCTCGGAGGGTATCCTTGCCGCACAGTGTCCGCAAGGGGATCAGCCCTCTACCGAGCTTAAAGTGAAAAGGTACTTAATAGTAAAAATATCTTACATTACTTCTGAAGATAATAACCGAAGCATATATCTTGCAGTTCGGATCGTAGCCCTTCTCGACAGAGTTCGTCTTCAGGGGATATTGTTCCGGAGATGATGGAGAGCGAAACACCTCCCCCTGCCACCCCGCCTCATCAGGCGGGCGACCCCGAAGTGTCGTCATGGAGGGTTTCTCCTGATCCGCCAAGGCCAGAGGGTAATCCATTGGCCACCTGAAGTCCTCAGTATTCGGCTCCTAAAGAGAGCAACAGAAAGAGTCCGGAACCATACAATGTGCGATCGGACGCACTGAAGGATCTTCTGGAGCAAGCGGCCATCTCAGAAGCGCATAGTACACTAATGGGTACGGTGATTGAAAGGATTTCATCCGCCGAAAGCGGGTGAATGAAGCTTTTATGAGTCTGTTGAAAGGCTTTGAGGTACGTGAAATAGTGTATGTTTTTGACAGTACCGCACACGTTAGGTGTGCCCTATGCATATAGTAGCCCCTGAGACTCTGGTTGCCGTTGAAAACGGCGGCAAATAGAGGATCATATTCCCAGGTAATAACCAGACCACCTTTATGTTCAGGTGGCTGAAGGTCCGGTGGCTAGCCAGACTGATGAGTTTGTCGAGCTAAAGCGGTAGCTTGATGCGGTAGATGCCGACATTGTGCTTGTCAACAAGCGGCTTGACGAGGCACAGGTAAGTGATTTCTCCGGTGATAAACACATAGTAAGAGGAGCATGATGCTAGTATCTTTAATATGTTGTGACTGCAGATGGAGCTACTACCGTGGAGACCCTTCGGGCGAAACTTGCCCGAGCCAAGGAACAAGCAAGGAATAGCGATGCGGCCGCTCTAAAGGTGGTCGAAGAGCTGAGGGCCGAACAGGCCACGCATTGCCAGAGTAAGGAAAGAATAGCCAAGATGGCCGTTGAGTTGAAAGATGCCGCTGACCATTACCGGCTTCTTGAAAAAGAAAGCCGAGCGAAGGCGACGGACCTGGAGAAGGCCATGGTAGCAGCCAAGGAAGCCCGCTCCAAAATCAGAGCGACGAAGGAGGAGCTGCGTCAAGCTACAGATATTGCGGCTGGGAAGCCCTTTTTGTTGCGGACTAAGTTCGGAGATCCGAAGTATGCTCCTCTTGATCAACTATGGAGTTCTGCAGACGCATACATGGATTTGGCAGCAAGTGCTGCTGATGCGGCCGAGTTCTTCAAGGATCAAAAAGATCGTGAAGTGGAAAAGCTGTTCTGGTCACAGTTCCATGCTCTAGTGCGTCCGCTGCTGTTGAATGAGCTAATGGCCGAGTGGGCCGAGCTCCATAGGTTGTCCGGACTTGCCATGAGGTCTGTTGTGGATCATCTGTGGCCGGAAGGGCCAAGGCCGAATAGTTACTTTAGTTTAGTGCAACAATTCCTTGGTGCTGTGCCGCATATCGACGCTATGAAGAGGTCGGCGTGCATAGAGGGTACGCGAATGGCACTTGCCCGTGTCAAGACATACTGGGCAGAGATGGAGGCCACCACTATTGCAACACAGGGTTCGGCCCTGGGCCGAGTAGCTGCCGAGCACTACTTTGAAGAGGTCCTTGAAGGCACTCGTTCGATAGAGGCGCAGTGCTCGAAGAATATTATGTTCTAGTGACATGTATTCCTATTGTAAAAACAATATTTTATTGAATTATGAAGGCTATGTTTATACTTTTCCCTGAAAGTATTATGATGCCTCCTGTGCGTCCGTTTATGTATATAACCTGAAAGATTGCAGTCTCGGCTTCAGCCCCCACGCATATAATGCGGGGGTGTTCGCAAAAAATGCGTATTCACACTTGATCCAACGTCTTGGTCCATGAAGGAGGTGGTAGCGCAGCGAACGAGGCAATCAGACTATATTGCTTTAACACTTTCACTTAGCCATAGGAGTTTGACGGTGGGACTACTATATAGCCCCCGGTACTTCCGCGCTCGTCCGAATACAGGGCACGTACGTACATGACCGGGAAACGGCCCTTCATTAATGCGGAGGAATCCCGAAGATTTCGCTAAGTCATCGAGTGGTTGACCAGTCTCGCGCTTTATCATGACAGTCAATTTTCGGCTTTCTCTACTAAGGTGCTCATCCGGATGAACAAGGGCACAATCGCAGTAGTTCTCCCGGTGCCGCCTTAGCCGATAGAGAGGAACGTAAGGTAGCAAAACACGGGAGCCGGGCAAACCCAACATTTGACCAAAGACATGATTCGGAGCTGATGCATATAAGGCCAAACTCGTGACTCCGAACACTCCCTAAGGTATTCGGTCTTTATAATATATGCCGGACTGAACAATGACCTTAATAATAAAACCCGAGTGTCCAAGTATGTGCAGTGTCCTGACATGGCCACATGCCAATAATGCCAGCATCCTTCTCGGTTGTATTGAGTATTCGGAGGATGTAAACAACAAGAGACAGTAAAAAAGGTTTACGCAGGGTCTTAATCTGAAAAGAAACCTTTGAGCGGGTCCCTGCTGCACGTCTGCGCCTGTGTCTCCATTGTGTCGTGTCCTGGACGGGTATAGCACGATTGTCATCTATAAAAAAGAAGAACTTAGGTGAAAGTTGCCGTGCCAGAAAATTTGTTATTATCAATAAACCATTGAAATTGAAGGTAAGTCAAGTTGAGCCGAACTAGCCCTGATTACACGCGGGAAGCCCCTGGTACCGTCGATGAGGGTTTAACCATCAAACCAATCTCATGTGTAGTGATGCGCCGGACTCGTCTAACCATGTCCGTGGTCTTGACAACCTGCCATTTATTCTGGTTTGTGAGGCCGTCTAGTGGTCGGCTGTTAAGGCCGCCGCACATTCTTCCGCGCGTATAGAACGCTCAATATTTCCACTAACTTTGATGGTGCCACGTGGACCGGGCATCTTAAGCTTGCGAGGAGCGTAATGCGGTACTGCATTAAAACGAGCGAAAGCCGCTCTTCCGAGTAGTGCTTGGTAGCCACTTCGGAATGGAGCGATGTAGAAAGTTAACTTTTCGCTTCAGAAGTTGTCGGGAGAACCGAATACAACCTCTAGTAATAGAGAGCCCGTACAGCGGGCCTCTGGGCCTGGTATTACTCCCTTGAAGGTAGTATTACTGTGGCTTATTTTTGTCGGGTCTATCCCCATTTTGCGGACTGTGTCCTGATATATCAGATTTAGACTACTGCCGCCATCCATAAGGACTCGTGTGAGGCGGTATCCGTTTATTATTGGGTCTAACACCAAGGCAACCAATCCTTCATGCCGGATGCTTGTCGCGTGATCCCCGCGATCAAAAGTGATCGGGCAGGCCAACCAGGGGTTGAACTTAGGGGTGACGGGCTCTATGGCGCGTATGTCTCGGAGTGCATGTTTGCTTCTCCTCTTCATCACATGGATCATGTTTACTGTTTTAACCTCTGGTGGGAATTTTTTTCTGTCCTCCAGTGCTTTGCTGGCGAGGTTCGTCCTCGTCTTCGCTTGGTGTCTCCCCCCCTTGTGTTCGGCGTTTAGCTTACTGGCCTGCTTGAAGACCCAACATTCTCTATGGGTGTGATTTGCAGGTTTGTCGAGGGTGCCATGGATCTGACATAGTTTGTCGAGGATCTTGTTTAGGCTAGACGGTCCATCTCTGCTGCCTTTGAAAGGCTTTTTTCGCTGACCTAGCCAAGAGCCCCTGAATCCGGCGTTGACCTCCGTATTATCTGGGCTATCTTCTTTATTTCGACGCTTGTTTTTACTGCGTTGTGGTTTTCCATTGCCATCCCTGACTTCGGATGTGCTTGGGTCGCTGGTGTTACTACGGGCTAACCAGCTATCTTCGCCCGCGCAAAAGCGGGTCATGAGGCTTGTCAGGGCTGCCATTGTTCTCGATTTTTCTTGGCCGAGGTGTCTGGCGAGCCATTCATCTCGGACGCTGTGCTTGAAAGCTGCTAAGGCTTCGGTGTCCGGACAGTCGACGATTTGGTTCTTCTTAGTGAGAAACCTGTTCCAAAGCTTTCGGGCTGACTCTCCGGGCTGTTGAATTATATGACTTAAATCGTCTGCATCCGGAGGTCGGACATAGGTCCCTTGAAAATTAGCCCGAAAAGCGTCCTCGGGCTCCTCCCAACTTCCAATTGAGTTTTCGGGGAGGCTTTTCAGCCAGTGTCGAGCTGGTCCTTTAAGCTTGAGAGGCAAGTACTTGATGGCATGGAGATCGTCTCCATGAGCCATGTGGATGTGGAGGATAAAGTCCTCAATCCAGACCCTAGGGTCTGTGGTCCCATCGTACGCTTCTATGTTCACTGGTTTGAATCCTTCTGGGAATTCGTGGTCCAACACCTCATCGGTGAAACATAGGGGTGTGCGGCATCCCTATATTTGGATGTATCATGGCGTTCGGACGGTTGTAGTATTCGATTTTGATTTTGTGCCGGAACGCGCTTCCTAGATCCATAGATGGATCTGGTCATACTGGATTTTTGGCGCAAGTTCTCACGTAGATCGCGTGTTGACTTATGTGCGACCTTGTTAGCCGCTCTATTGCGGTCACACGGTGGTTGATCCGGCCGGTTGGCCGTTTTATTTTTCGGCTGTATGGGCTCTAAGGCCTCATCGTTGAATTCGGGTAATAGTTTGCACTTTGGATAGCTCTTTGTGTGGTAACCTCCACCATATTTTTCTTCGTTGTCGAGCACTTTGTTCCACATGTTGTTGAGCGTATTTTGTTCGGCCTTAAGCCTTTGCTTCTGCTTCTTCAGACTCCTCGTTGTGGCAATAAGCCTTTTGCGGAGGTTCTCTTGTTCCAAGTTCGTTGCTGGGATGATGTGTGCATCTTCGTCCGGACTGTTTTCCTCCCCAGAGGGGGTTTGATGAGGTCTATCCTCGGCATCGCCGTGTTCGGACGTCGGATCCGTACTGTGTTCGCTGTTTGCAGCTTCATCGTGCTCTGCCGCTGGGGCAATGAGGTCGTCGTTTCCTCTGGAGTCGACTGGAGTATTATTTTCTCTTGCGCTGTTATCGCTGTTTTTGCCGAGGCGGGATTTGGAGCGGCGCCTACGCCGACGCTTTGTTTGCTTCTTGGAGGGGTCATCCTCCGATGTCTCCTCCCGTTCCTAGTCATCGTTTTCTTTGGGTGTATCCACCATGTATATGTCATGTGGTGAAGTGTTTGTCCAATGCCCTGTGGGCACTAGTTCCTGTTCCTCTCCTGCATCGTCGTCCATGCCGTCGATGTCTGCGGAGTCGAAATCGAGCATGTCGGTTAAATCGGCGACAGAGGCTACTAAGTGGGTGGTGGGTGGGCATCGAATTTCTTCGTTGTCCGCATCCCATTCTAGCCGGACATAGTTCGGCCAAGGTTCTCCTGACAAGGAGAGAGACTTTAATGAATTTAGCACATCGCCGAAAGGCGAGTGCTGAAAGATATCCGCGGAGGTGAACTCCATGATCGGCGACCAATCGGATTCGATAGGCACGGATGCAGGCGGTTCGGAGTCCGTGGCCGGAGATGATCCAGTGGTTCGGCAACACGGCTCTTGTAAGGGGTGAAGTCAGTATCCGGCTCCATCGCCACTGAGAGTGCAGCCTCCATGGCGGGGTCCATCCCTCCGTCGTTGGATGGCGCAATTTGCTCCGGATTGAAGGCCGGAGTAGTTGCAGATGCGATCTCCCGAACACTGTCCGACGGCAGAGTTATGTCATGCTCGTCATGATTGTGCGGCGCACCTGACATGGGCTCGAATCCGTCGAAGATCAAGTCTCCGCGGATGTCGGCAGTGTAGTTTAAGTTTTCGAACCTGACCTGATGGCCAGGGGCGTAGCTCTCGATCTGCTCCAGATGGCCAAGTGAATTGGCCCACAGTGCGAGGCCTCCGAATACGAAGATCTGTCCGAGGAGGAAGACCTCACCCTGGACCGCATCGTTATCGATGATCGAAGGGGCCATCAAGCCTTATGGTGATGGCACAGTGGAACTCTCAATGAAAGCACCAATGTCGGTGTCAAAACCGACAGATCTCGGGTAGGGGGTCCCGAACTGTGCGTCTAAGGCAGATGGTAACAAGAGGCAGGGGACACGATGTTTACCCAGGTTCGGGCCCTCTTGATGGAGGTAATACCCTACGTCCTGCTTGATTGATATTGATGATATGAGTATTACAAGAGTTGATCTACCACGAGATCATAGAGGCTAAACCCTAGAAGCTAGCCTATGGTATGATTGTATGTTGTCCTACGGACTAAACCCTCCGGTTTATATAGACACCGGAGGGGGCTAGGGTTACACAGAGTCGGTTACAAGGGAGGAGATCTACATATCCGTATTGCCAAGCTTGCCTTCCATGCCAAGGAAAGTCCCATCTGGACACGGGACGAAGTCTTCAATCTTGTATCTTCTTAGTCCAACAGTCCGGCCAAAGGATATAGTCCGGCTGTCCGGAGACCCCCTAATCCAGGACTCCCTCAGTTAGATTTATCTTAATTCTTCTTTCGTAGTTGCAGATGCTTGCGAGAGGGGTTAATCATAAGTGTGAGGCTTGTCCAAGTAAGGGAAGCACCCAACCACCGGTCCACCCACATATCAATTTATCAAAGTAGTGAACGTGAGTCATATGAGCATGATGAAAACTAACTTGACAACAATTCCATGTGTCCTCGGGAGCACCTTGCTTTATATAAGAGTTCATCCAGGCTTATCCTTTGCTAAAAAAAGGATTGGGTCACCTTGCTGCACCTTTGTCACACTTGTTACTTGTTACCCGTTATGAATTATCTTATCGCAGAACTATCTGTTACTGATAATTTCAGTGCTTGCAGACAATACCTTCCTGAAAACCGCTTGTCATTTCCTTCTAATCCTCATTGGGTTCGACACTCTTACTTATCGAAAGGACTACGATAGATCCACTATACTTGTGGGTCATCAAAGCATAAGATGAAAATGCATATTCTTGGTCATAACCCTACCGTTTGGGCTATTGTGCGTATTGGCTTGCAAGGTGATTTCTTCGAGGATGGAAAAGAACCGGATCATGAAGTGACAGCGAAAGAAATGTAGATGTTACAATACAATGCTCAAGCTTGTGATATTCTCTTCAATGGATTGTGCCCCAAAGAATTCAACAAAATCAGCCGCCTTGAGAATGGAAAGGAAATTTGGGATACTTTGGTTGATATGCATGAAGGTACCAAGTCCGTCAAGGAATCCAAATTGGATGTGCTTCAAAGTCAACTTGACAAGTTCAAGATGAAGGATGGTGAAGGAGTCGCCGAGATGTACTCTAGGCTTGCTCTCATTACAAATGATATTGCCGGCTTAGAAAGCGAAGAGATGACCGACAAATTCATCATCATGAAGATCCTAAGAGCCTTGGACGAAAAATATGATACCGTGTGCACCTCGATCCAAATGATGACCAATTACAAAGATCGCAAGCCCACGGAAGTCATTTGTAGAATTGTTGCTCATGAGATGTCACTCAAGGATAAGGAAGAGCTCCACAACAAGTCAAGTGGTGCTTACAAAGCTTCAAGTGATGCTCCTACAACTTCAAGCGAGAAGCAAGTCTCCAATGAAGAATTGAGCTTAATGGTGAAGAACTTCAACAAGTTCTACAAAAATAGAAGCAAAGAAAGAAGCGATAAGTCAAGGTCCTACAATGACAAAAGACCTTCGAGTCATGATCGTAATTGCTACAACTGTGGAAGACCCGAACATGTCAGCACCCCGATTCTAAGTCACGCCGATCTAGCCTGTAACACCTCATATCACTTTGCGGCCTCACGCACGGTATCCCCACGGGTGTCGCCTTACCATGGCCCGGGACCGTTTGCGTCTTTTGGCTCATGTATATGATAGTGTCGCTAGCATCCATATGACAGAGAACCCGTGCCGACATGACTAGTCGTGAACCCAAAGTGGCACTAACTTACGGGGACAGGCATACATGAATCAACATCGAGCATGTCGGTCAGCAGTGTGTGAATCAGGGCTGTAGCAACTGGGCTAACAGGACTCCGGGAACCCGGGCTGTAGCAGGCTAGCAGGACTCCGAATGTCACCGCGTGACATTTCCCCGAAGGGACAGACACAGGAACGAAGTGAATCACATGCCGGCCAGTCTAAGTGTTCCGGAGCAGTAGTGCTGGGCTAGCAGGACTCCGGTGAACCGGGCTGTAGCGGACTACTATGGCTCATGGAAGCACAAGACTACATTTCCCCATAAGAGAGGCTACCAAGGATAAACAACTAGGTTGTCGGATCCCACACATACCAAGCATTTCAATCATACACACAATATGCTCAATATGTGCCATACAACATGGCATCACAACAAGACTCTATGACTCGGAATATTTATTCATTAGGCCCCGAAGAGCCAGATAATACAAACATGGGTCTCATGACCCAACATTCTGAGCATACAAGTCAAAGCACATACGGAAGCTTAACATGTCTGAGTACAGACTTCTACAAATTGAAAAGGCTGAGAAGCCTGACTATCTACCAGATCCTGGCAAGGGCACAAGATCGCAGCTGAGGTATCAAGCTAAACGTCGAATTCCACATGGAACTACTAGCGAGACTGAAGTCTCTCTGCAAAACATAAATTAAGCAAACGTGAGTACAAATGTACCCAGCAAGACTTACATCAAAACTATCTACATATGCATCGGTATCAACAAAGGGGTGGTGGAGTTTAACTGCAGCAAGCCAGCTTTGACTCGGTGGCTATCCTGAACTACAACTGCAAGTAACTCTTTTGAGGTGGCGCACATGAGTCCACATATTCACCATACCAATAACCACTATGGATCCGCTCCCGTTTCCCTACGAGAACGCCATCCATAGCACTCATGCTTATCTTGCGCATTTTAGAGTATCCACTTTCACTTGTCTATGAACTATGCAAGGGGTCCAAGTTTCCATATCCGAGGAATCCGGCTATTCGAATAGATAATGATAACCCTGCAGGGGTGTACTTCTTCACACACGCTCTCACCACTTATCACCATGTACACATCATGTATCTCGGCAACCTTCAAGCGGAAGCCTGGCGAGGGTGTAGGCCACGACCTGACTAACCACACAAGACTCTAGTCCAGGTTTATCGCCTATTCGGGTTCCATCCGCAAGGAGATCGGGCCAGGGTTTCGCTCATGGCCCCAAACGATGTGTACAGGGTTCCCGAGCCCACCATCCGGGTGCTACTCGGTACACGGGGCCATGGTTCCTAGTATGTCCCAAGTCCACCCTGCCGGGTGCCACTCGGTAGAAAAATAGCACTACCTGCAAACACCAGAAACTATTTGCAACTCCTGGACAGAGATCAAGGCGGTTAATAAGTCGAGAGAGCTTGGAGCGCCCGGAGCCCAATGTGTGGTAGTAACTGTTCATGGATCACAAACACAGAACTCAGTTCCTGAGGACGGCTGCAATGAGACAACCCACCATGTACTCCTCATGGCCTCTCACCGCTACCTTTACCAAATCATGTTCACACACTTAGCTCTCAACGGTAGGACATGTTCACCATGTTCCAATTCATTCCTGGTGAATCAGACCTGACTCAACTCTAAGCAGTAGCAGGCATGACAACAAGCATGAATGAGTAGGCACATCAGGGCTCAAACAACTCCTACTCATGCTAGTGGGTTTCATCTATTTACTGTGGCAATGACAGGTTATGCAGAGGAAAGGGGTTCAACTACCGCATCATGTAACAGTTGAATCGTTGTTGCCCTAATGCAGTAAAAGAGAGCAGGAGCGAGAGAGTGGGATTGTATCGGAATGAACAAGGGGGTTTTGCTTGGCTGGCACTTCTGAAGATAGCATTGGGTCTTCATCAGTGTCAACGATCACAGCGTCGGAACAACGTCTACCGAGGGGGAACAACATCGGCAAACAGAGAATAAACACAATCAATGCAATGCAAAATATGATGCATGATCATGACATGGCAATATGCTGTGATTTGAGCTAATGCATCTAGCTATGATTTAAATGTAGTTGGTTTGAATACATGATTCAAATTCCAACTCCATATATGATTATTTAAATGCCCTTTATTTGTTTTGTCCAAAACAGAGGACAAACATTGTTCAAACATGCATGAAAATGGTACAGATGGATTCCTTGAATTTTTCTGATAATTTTTCATATATAAATTATTTCATTCTGAGCTAGGTTGAATTTCTATGATTTTTAGAAGTTTGGGGGTATTTTCTGAAATTTATAAATCATTTCTGATTTATTTTAATTCCAGAAAACATTTACTGCATAAGCATGACGTCAGTGTGACATCAACAAGCCAACGGAGGTGGTCCAGGTCAAACATGACAAGTGGGACTCGCACGTCAGTGTAACAGGGCAGGGACAGAGGCTGACCAGTGGGTCCGGGTCAACGTACACGTCAGCATAGTCAGAGCTGACGTGTGGGCCTGCTGCAATTAGATTAACCTTAATCTATTATTGTTAGCCGATTAGTTAGATAGTGGGGCCCGACTATCATTGACTCAGGTGGTAGTTAGTGGGGTGATTAGCCCCTAACAGCCGGGTTAGGTCGGCGGTTAGTCGCCGGCGATGTCCAGAGACGGCGGCGTTGCTCGGGTTTTGCCCTCCGGCGACCAAATGGGCGGCGGAGGGGCTCTACGTGCAGCTGCGACTCGTCCGCGTCCAATGGTGCGGTTAGCTCGAGCTGGGGTGAACCAGAACGACGGCGGGAAGCACATCCGTGGCGGCGCCCGCACGGGGTTGGCCGGGGCGGCGTTGTGGTGTGTGGGAAGAAGAGTTGGTGGAAGTTATCGGCTCCTGGGAGCGTAATGAGCATAACGACGCCCTCGGACGCGAGCTACAGCAGCTGTGGCCGTGGCGGCGCCATGGCCGGTGGCGAGGAGCGCTCGGCATGGTGGGACGGCGGCTAGAGGACAGGAATGAAGGGGGCGAGCAAGTGGAAAGAATAAGGAGCTCATGGGGAGTCGTACCGCGGTCTCAGCAGGCTCGGGGACGGGTTGGATTCGAGGTGCGGTCGCCGGCGATCTCTGATGCCTGAGGTAGAAGACAACCACGGTGACGGCGTTCGGAGGCTTCTGGTGCCGCGTGGTTCGGCGGAGAGGTCTAGGGCGGCGAGGCGGAGCTCTTGAGCCAGTCAGGGAAGCGAGGGGGAGGCAGTGGTCGTGGTGGTGCATGTAGGCGGCGGCAGGCGCATTCGGGTGGTGCGAGGGAGAGAGCCAGAGGAGGGGAGGAGCTACGTGTGAGAGAGAGAGAGGTCAGGGGTGCGCGTGGCGTCTCCAGGGTGTCGAGGAAGCGACGGGAAGCAAGAGGTGGCCGGGGCGCGTGTGCGTGCACGACGGCCACACGCCCTCCTGCCCACTGGCAGGAGGTGGAAGACGACAGGGAGGAGCCCCTGGTGGGCTGGGTTGGCTTTGCCTAGCTGGGCTGCTACAGTACCAGGCCAAGTGGGCTTTGCTAGGTAAGTTCCTTTCTTTTTATTACTTCCTGTTTTCTATTATTCTGCAACTTTGTGGCTTTATTTAAAATATTAAAACAATCCCAAAATTCATGAAACTGCTCATGACCACTGTTGGGGATATATCCTACAGTAAACATTTCAGTTCATGAATATTTGGGCATTTAAAATATTTTATAGCATTTAAATGCCCAAATGCATGTATTATATGATTTAATTCAGTGACCCTCTGTTGTTCTAGTAAAATGTGCACCATTTTTGTCAGAGGTTCTGGACCAAGTCAAAGATGATGAACATTTTAGAAGGCATTTTGGGTTCAGTGAAAATGATTTTATTTGGACCCTAGTTGAATTTCATTTGCTGCTAGGGTTTATCAGCCCCCATTTCAAAGTTTCATAAAAATTTAGACATGATGCATGGAGGCTAATGCAAGACAGGCAAGGCCAGAACTGGGGCTGTGACAGCTCAACCCCACCAAACAAGAATCTTGTCCCGAGATTCAAGCATAGGGTAAGATGAAGGGGAAACACAAACTAACACAGTCTGCACGATTTAGGTTGCACTTTGCAAAAATGTTGATTCGTCACCATCTTTGTCTCGTCGTCTTGCTCTGAGAACTCTAGTCAACATGGCAACGAGAGGAAAAGGAAACTCTAGAAGAATCGATCTTCTCGAAGATCGAACAACTCAGGATCAACTCACGGAATGAGACATAGCAACATCTCTCGATCTGAGACATTCAAACACACCTCGGAAGGGATGGAAGAACAGATGATGGGGTTCAATTTGGTAGGCAACAATTCCACGCTTGAGGAGATGGTGAATGGGGTCAAGTAGCGAGGAGATAGTTGCCATGATTCCATAATGGGACACCTTAGAGAAGGTGACTCGTAGAATTATTCCCTTAAGTGGCAAAAGAATTACTTTTGATACCGCGATCATTGGAACACTTCATACCAGCCTAAGGCAATCACAAACGATCGTTTGAAGGAATTCGAAGAAATGGCATACTCAGTTTTGGAATGGAACTATGGTTATAGAACAATCGGCAAATGGAGGGCACATTCCAACTGATGCCGAGGATATAACCTGGTGTCTGAGCATGCTCTCAAGAAGTTGAGCATTTCGATATTCATCAATGTTTTACCAACATCTGTGCCAAGATCCTGGGGACACCTCGTACTACCATGATGAATAACAATGGAGGATGCAGGTGCAAAGGAAGACAACACTTTATCAGATTTTACCTTGACAATGCCAAGGAGAAAAATCTGGATGATCGACCGAGAGACATTTAGCACTCCGCTTCTAATGTTCTCCTTGATGTTCTAGCTACCACGATCATAATTAAAACATTAACGTGGCCATCAAGTATAGGTCAAACTTCAAAAGACAAATGATTCATAAGGAACAACTTCTAGAATAAGTCATATAACATCCCCATGGGGAGGTGGCTAAATTGCTGAATCAAGATACTACAACAATTGGCCTTCTGGCTAGGTGGGGTAGCCACAACATCCACTTTACCAGTTTATAGAACCAATATTATAATTCTTGGGAAACGTTCCAACCATTATATCTGCCTGAGATTCAGATCTGGTTGATCACAGGATACTCTAGACTCAGCATGTCTGAAAGTGAAAGGTTGCAACACAAATTGACGAGATGGCGTTGCAAGATTCTCAGGAAACGGACTATGGTAGTAAGCTCCAAAACATGAGCTGGTTCTGCTACACCCATGTGAACATGCTGTCCCAGACAAGCATGACCACATAGTAGTCTTACAATGAAACACTACCAAGTACAGGTGGGGAACCATCATTGTGGATAACGAAGTCCTTACGTAAGTCATGATTAGCTCTTAAGAAGGAACTTCTTCTCCTTGAACAAATCAATCAGTGGCTTGGTGTGCTAGGGAATACGTATGGAGTGGAGGTAATTAATCTACCAAACCATAGAATATTTCGCACGTATGCATGACTAATTTTGGATGATTCCATAGGAAACAAAACAACCCCTTCTCAAATTCAGGGCAGCAACTTACACCTAATGCACGTGAACTTGGAGAAAGTCACTTCTTTCACCAAAACATATACTTCATGAATGGGAGATGAAGAAATGCTTACAAAAGTTTCCAACACTGACTTAGATGTTCAACATGAATCATGGACAAGATGAAATGTTGATGATGAGCTCAACAACAATCATTGAGATTTCCATGAAGATGGAATTCCACAACTATGTGAACAAGGTTATAGCATTGGTCAGACCAAAGATGTAATGGTGTATGCTCGAGGAGTCAACCACGAGTAAGACAACATTAAGAATGTCGTTGGTTCTGATTTGATTTGAGGATAGCCCACACTCAAATCAAAGTTTTTACAAGACAACAGATCCAACAACCGATCACGAGGAACAATCGATGAAGATATCATCTTTCTTCAACTAACACACAAACACAAGGATATCCCTTTGGAATGAACTAGGCCGGACCAAACTTTTATCTTCCAACTCTCCAAGTTGTTGTTTAGCTTAACCAACTAGCTCAGGGGTATCCAACACAGATTCTTGGAGAAGGGGTGGTTACAAGAAACCAACTTGATCACGAACTCAACATAGCGGTCAGGTGACAACCTGGTAACACTTCCGAGAAGACATTCAGAAAATCACGAACCACCGAAATGTTATTAAGCTCGAGAACAATCTTGTTTTTCAAGGCAAGACGATATGATCAAAAGAGTGAGGGATTGACACAATCATAACTCATTGATCGAAGAGTGCACCTGAAATAAGGACTAGGTAGCACGATCAATCTTAGGATGATGATTCAACAACCAGCACGCTAAGAATGAGAGTATTGTCCATTTACTACCAAGCAACGAGTTGCTCAGAGTATTGATTTCACACATCACAATTCACTTGTTGACATTCCGATTACAACAACACGGAACCGAGGAGTGAATAATGATAGTGAGAAGTATCACTACGGCAAGAATCCATAAGAGGTTGTGCAATTCCTATAGTATTCCTGACATAAGGGGGTAATACTCCAGGATGGAACAAACTAGAAGCTGGACTGGCATTCTTAATCTGCGGAACACAACTACTTTGATCCAATCCTGGATATGGATGTGGTACTGGAGGTTGTTTCTCCTAGTCATTCCGGAATAGAATGGCTTGATGGACCAGAAGAGTAATAGGCATCGATAACACGAATGCACAACTAGTGCTGGCTATCAATTGACAGCCGAGGGCCAGAAAACAACTAAAGAGGGACAACTCAAAGGAATATATAACTTTCTGAGTTGTGTGTGCATAGATCAGTATGTCGAGCAAAGTTCAACATAATTCTTCCGGATAACCCATGCAGAAAAGGAAGGACTGGCAAAGTCACAATGTAGAATGAATAACTCATCGAGAGCACTCTGGTTGTGATCTTCTGGTTCAAAAGAACTCCTGCCAAGAATGGTTCATGGTATTTGGAAGAATGATATACCACGGATTCGAGGACTATCACAAGGTTACTAATATCTTAAGGGAACTAGCAAATACTAACAACATGAAGTAGGGTGAATCTCGGGTTCAAAACCCAGGAGTAGAATACCTACTAACTAAATAACATCACGAGATGCTTTCGAGAATGGTGGCCAGAATCATCACACTGGGAACACCAAACATGGCTAGATTACTAATTGTAAGATACCCTAGTGTCATAATAACAACTCCAACATATATGTCGAGGCAATAGAGTACCTCAACTCACCGATTAGTGTGCTTAATCTGGCCCAAAAGGACATCAGGAACGGGAGGAAGGGATTTGCAGATGCATCAGACTGTTTAGTAACCTGGGATGACTCGGACAGCATAACGGCTGTAAATGCTCAAAAAGATTTGAGACATCCTGCAAAATGGTGGCATAACCACTCAACATCACAATATCAAGGTTCTGAGGCCAGCTATGAACATATGGAAGTAGTAGGAACTGAACTGAGGCTTGAACTCAACAATCCTAGGAAACTACGGTTTAGTAACACATCATCCTGAGAGATAGAAGAGAAGCCTAGTTCTTAACCTCATAGAAAAGATAAGATGACTCAGATCGGAAGGTCATGATGATAAGGAGTAAAAAGAGCCCTACGTTCCCATCCACAATCAATTCCCGTATATAACTAAAGCATTTCAAGACACGACTTCGACCAGCTTGGCTTGGTAATCCTACATGCAGTCAGGCTCTGATACCAAAGCTGTCAGCACCCCGATTCTAAGTCATGCCGATCTAGCCTGTAACACCTCATATCACTTTGCGGCCTCATGCACGGTATCCCCACGGGTGTCGCCTTACCATGGCCTAGGACCGTTTGCGTCTTTTAGCTCACGTATATGATAGTGTCGCTAGCATCCATATGATAGAGAACCCGGGCCAACATGACTAGTCGTGAACCCAAAGTGGCACTAACTTACGGGGACAGGCATACATGAATCAACATTGAGCATGTCGGTCAGCAGCGTGTGAATCCGGGCTGTAGCAACCGGGCTAACAGGACTCCGGGAACCCGGGCTGTAGCAGGCTAGCAGGACTCCGAATGTCACCGCGTAACATTTCCCCTAAGGGACAGACATAGGAACGAAGTGAATCACATGCCGGCCAGTCTAAGTGTTCCGGAGCAGTAGTGCTGGGCTAGCAGGACTCCGGTGAACCGGGCTGTAGCGGACTACTATGGCTCATGGAAGCACAAGACTACATTTCCCCATGAGAGAGGCTACCAAGGATGAACAACTAGGTTGTCGAATCCCACACATACCAAGCATTTCAATCATACACACAATATGCTCGATATGTCTAAATACAACATGGCATCACAACATAACTCTACGACTCAAGTATTTATTCATTAGGCTCTGAAGAGCCAGATAATACAAACATGGGTATCATGACCCAACATTCAGAGCATACAAGTCAAAGCACATGCGGAAGCTTAACATGTCTGAGTACAGACTTCTACAAATTGAAAAGGCTGAGAAGCCTGACTATCTACCAGATCCTGGCAAGGGCACAAGATCGCAGCTGAGGTATCAAGCTAAACGTTGAATTCCACATGGAACTACTAGCGAGACTGAAGTCTCTCTGCAAAACATAAATTAAGCAAACGTGAGTACAAATGTACCCAGCAAGACTTACATCAAAACTATCTACATATGCATCGGTATCAACAAAGGGGTGGTGGAGTTTAACTGCAGCAAGCCAGCTTTGACTCGGTGGCTATCCTGAACTACAACTGCAAGTAACTCTTTTGAGGTGGCGCACACGAGTCCACATATTCACCATACCAATAACCACTATGGATCCTCTCCCGTTTCCCTACGAGAACGCCATCCATAGCACTCACGCTTATCTTGCGCATTTTAGAGTATCCACTTTCACTTGTCTATGAACTATGCAAGGGGTCCAAGTTTCCATATCCGAGGAATCCGGCTATTCGAATAGATAATGATAACCCTGCAGGGGTGTACTTCTTCACACACGCTCTCACCACTTATCACCATGTACACATCATGTATCTCGACAACCTTCAAGCGGAAGCCTGGCGAGGGTGTAGGCCACGACCTGACTAACCACACAAGACTCTAGTCCAGGTTTATCGCCTATTCGGGTTCCATCCGCAAGGAGATCCGGCCAGGGTTTCGCTCATGGCCCCAAATGATGTGTACAGGGTTCCCGAGCCCACCATCCGGGTGCTACTCGGTACACGGGGCCATGGTTCCTAGTATGTCCCAAGTCCACCCTGCCGGGTGCCACTCGGTAGAAAAATAGCACTACCTGCAAACACCAGAAACTATTTGCAACTCCTGGACAGAGATCAAGGCGGTTAATAAGTCGAGAGAGCTTGGAGCGCCCGGAGCCCAATGTGTGGTAGTAACTGTTCATGGATCACAAACACAGAACTCAGTTCCTAAGGACGGCTGCAATGAGACAACCCACCATGTACTCCTCATGGCCTCTCACCGCTACCTTTACCAAATCATGTTCACACACTTAGCTCTCAATGGTAGGACATGTTCACCACGTTCCAATTCATTCCCGATGAATCAGACCTGACTCAACTCTAAGCAGTAGCAGGCATGACAACAAGCATGAATGAGTAGGCACATCAGGGCTCAAACAACTCCTACTCATGCTAGTGGGTTTCATCTTTTACTGTGGCAATGACAGGTCATGCAGAGGAAAGGGGTTCAACTACCGCAGCATGTAACAGTTGAATCGTTGTTGCCCTAATGCAGTAAACAAGAGCAGGAGCGAGAGAGTGGGATTGTATCGGAATGAACAAGGGGGTTTTTCTTGCCTGGCAGTTCTGAATATAGCAGTGAGTCTTCATCAGTGTCAACGATCACAGCGTCGGAACAACGTCTACCGAGGGGGAACAACACCGCCAAACAAAGAATAAACACAATCAATGCAATGCACAATATGATGCATGATCATGACATGGCAATATGCTATGATTTGAGCTAATGCATCTAGCTATTATTTAAATGAAGTTGGTTTGAATACATGATTCAAATTCCAACTCCATATATGATTATTTAAATGCCCTTTATTTGTTTTGTCCAAAACAGAGGACAAACATTGTTCAAGCATGCATGAAAATGGTACAGATGGATTCCTTGATTTTTTCTGAGAATTTTTCATATATAAATTGATTCATTCTGAGCTACGGTTGAATTTCTATGATTTTTAGAAGTTTGGGGGTATTTTCTGAAATTTATAAATCATTTCTGATTTATTTTAATTCCAGAAAACATTTACTGCGTAAGCATGACGTTAGTGTGACATCAGCAAGTCAACAGAGGTGGTCCAGGTCAAACATGACAAGTGGGACCCGCACGTCAGTGTAACAGGGCAGGGACAGAGGCTGACCAGTGGGTCCGGGTCAATGTACATGTCAGCATAGTCAAAGCTGATGCGTGGGCCCGCTGCAATTAGATTAACCTTAATCTATTATTGTTAGCCGATTAGTTAGGCAGTGGGGCCCGGCTGTCACTGACTCAGGTGGTAGTTAGTGGGGTGATTAGCCCCTAATAGCCGGGTTAGGTCGGCGGTTAGTCGCCGGCGACGTCTAGAGACGGCGGCGTTGCTCGGTTTTGCCCTCCGACGACCAAATGGGCGGCGGAGGGGCTCTACGTGCAGCTGTGACTCGTCTGCGTCCAACGGTGCGGTTAGCTCGAGCCGGGGTGAACCAAAACAACGGCGGGGAGCACATCCGCGACGGCGCCCGCACGGGGTTGGCCGGGGCGGCGTTGTGGTGTGCGGGAGGAAGAGTTGGTGGAAGTTATAGGCTCCTGGGAGCGTGATGAGCATAACGACGCCCTCGGACGCGAGCTACAACAGCTGTGGCTGCGGCGGCGCCATGGCCGGCGGCGAGGAGCGCTCGTCCTGGTGGGACTGCGGCTAGAGGACAGGAACGGAGGGGCAAGCAAGGGGAAAGAATAAGGAGCTCACGGGGAGTCGTACCACGGTCACAGCAGGCTCGGGGACGGGCTGGAGACGAGGTGCGGTCGCCGGCGATCTCGGATGCCCGAGGTAGAAGATGACCACAGTGACGGCGTTCGGAGGCTTCTGGTGTTGCGTGGCTCGGCGGAGAGGTCTAGGGTGGCGAGGCGGAGCTCTTGAGCCAGTCAGGGAAGCGAGGGGGAGGTGGTGGCCGCGGTGGTGCACGTCGGCGGCGGCGGGCGCGTTCGGGTGGTGCGAGGGAGAGAGCCAGAGGAGGGGAGGAGCTGCGGGTGAGAGAGAGAGGTCAGGGGGCGCGTGGCGTCTCCAGGGGGTCGGGGAAGCGACAGGAAGCAAGAGGTGGCCGGGGCTCATGTGCGCGCATGACGGCCACACGCCCTCCTGCCCACCGGCAGGAGGTGGAAGACGACAGGGAGGAGCCCCTGGTGGGCTGGGCTAGCTTTGCCTAGCTGGGTTGCTACAGTACCAAGCCAGGTGGGCTTTGCTAGGTAAGTTCCTTTCTTTTTATTACTTCTTGTTTTCTATTATTCTCCAACTTTGTGGCTTTATTTAAAATATTAAAACAATCCCAAAATTCATGAAACTGCTCATGACCACTGTTGGGGATATATCCTACGGTAAACATTTCAGTTCATGAATATTTGGGCATTTAAAATATTCTATAGCATTTAAATGCCCAAATGCATGTATTATATGATTTAATTCAGCGACCCTATGTTGTTCTTGTAAAATGTGCACCATTTTTGTCAGAGGTTCTGGACCAAGTCAAAGATGATGAACATTTTAGAAGGCATTTTGGGTTCAGTGAAAATGATTTTATTTGGACCCTAGTTGAATTTCATTTGCTGCTAGGGTTTATCAGCCCCCATTTCAAAGTTTCATAAAAATTTAGACATGATGCATGGAGGCTAATGCAAGACATGCAAGGCTAGAACTGGGGCTGTGACAGAACACTACTCCAATGACTGTACGACTCCCTACAAGAAAAGAGAAGATTCACCAAAAAGGAGGAGTAGAAGAGATGAATCACCTTAGAGAGAAAGAATGAGTAGAGATGATTGTTATGAACGAAGACCCTCTTGTAGTAGCAAGGATTCGGAAAGGAAGGGTAAGTCATCAAAGAGCTACACAAGATGAATTCATCATGCTCACGTTGGTGAATGGGTATCCAGTTCCGACTGCGACAACTACTCCGAGAGAAGTTATCACTCCGACTCCGAATACACTTAAGATGAAGGTGTTGCCGGTCTTGCACTTGTGTCATCCAACTCCTACGACATATTTGACTCACCAAATGAAGGAATTGGAAGATGCTTCATGGCTAAAGGCCCTAATATATCACACCCTGAGTATGTTGATTTCAATAGTGATGAATATGATTTCCTAGGTGATGATGATTTACTTGTTGACAACACTAGTGATGAAAACTATGATGAACTTGCTAATAATCATGCTAATCAAGATGAAATGAATGACAATGATAAGAAGGAGATTGAGCGTCTAACTAAAGAACTAAACACTCTTAATTTAGCCCATGAAACAACTCTAGAGGATCACAGAGAGCTCCTAAGGACTCATGAGAAGGTACGATTCGAGAAGCTAAATTTAGAGCAAGAGCATGAGTTCCTAAAAGCTATCAATGATGATCTTCGAAAGAAGAGTTCTTCTTATCTTGCCAAACGTATCCTCTTGTCTACTTATATGCCATAAGTAAAATCTAGCAACAAGAACAAGAAATATTCTTCCTCTAGTAGTAACAACAATCATGTTAAATCCAATATTGTTGCTTCTAGTAGTTCTCTTTATTCCACTAATGATTCTCTTAGCGAAGTTACACTTGAGAAAGAAAATAGCTTATTGAAGGGAATTATAGAGAAATGTTTCTACAAGAGCCTTGCCGGAAGTAAGCAATTTGAGGAAATTGTACACAAGCAAGGAAGGCGTCGGAAGAATCAAGGTGTTGGTTTTGAACGAAAGTTCAATGCCAATGTAGTTGAGTGGGAAGAAGATCAATACCCCAAGACGAAGTTTGATCCTCAACAAAAGAAGTATGACCCCACTTATTTCAAGGGAACACAAGCTCAAGATGATCTTCCACCATAAGACCACAAGCTAAAAGGCAAGGACAAGCTTCAAGAAGAGATTGATTCATTTGAAGAAGCTCCTAAGGCCATGGTCAAGTGGGTTCCCAAGACTACGTCAGGTTTCACATCATCAAGTACGACTACAACTCCAAGGATTCCCATCATGTTGATCTGGATCCCAGAGAAGAAGGACTAGAGTGTTCTTGAGGGTGACTCCACCAATGTACTTCACACATATTCATTTTGGCGAGGACATGTGCAATCAACTTTCATATCTTGCACTAGTTCATGGAGTCACAAACCCTCTTATTGGTAAGAAAAAGGACAAGGTAACCTAATGCTTTCATGGACATCATCATATGTGTGTTTCACTCTATGTCTATGGATATCCTTGTATGTTCCTTGTGGGCCTAACCCTTGTAGGTATTGAAAGTGCAACACCCCAATGGATTGCTCCAAAAGATCTACATTAACATTGATCATCCACATCTTCAACATCTATATGAAGTCATCAGCGACAAAGCCCAAGGTTAGTTCATCCCTCTTAGGGGGGATATCACATCTAGGGGGAGCTTTGCTCTAAAAATTGAGCTAAAGCAACTCTAATGGTGTGAACACATCAATGCTTTATGTAAAAGTGGTAACCCCACTTGTGCTTAAATGATGAGTATGACCTACGATCAAATGTTCTCATTTGACACCTCAGTCAATATACTCATATATAGATGACCTAGTCATCGCTAATTGCTTGATAGATGCTAGAGTGTTTGTGCATGCTTTGTCACATATTTCATTTGCTATCCTATTGTGTGAGCATGTTGGTTTCATAATTTATCCATTCGAGGACATCCATTTTTAGTTTTGATTGTTTGTTTTTTATTTGCCAAATGGATGGACAAGAATGCCTAAGAACCTTCTCTAGCTATCTATGCCTTTTCTCTTCTCAAATTCTATTCATGCTACATCACAAAATTTGAACCAGTCTTTTTCGGACACTCCGGGTGAGGAGCACTCGAAGCCACCGATCCGTCAAGGGTTGCCTTCCAAAACCTTCTAATGCATTTCGGCCTGAGCAACCATTCAAACTCAGTCTCACCGAATACAATAGATCGATCTAGGTTTTTCTATCTCGGTGCTACCGATTAGATCCACTCGGTCTCATCGAGTTGCTGTAACTGCCTATAGTTTCGCATCTCGGTGCCACCAATTGGATCCATTTGGTGCCACCGACAACACATGGGTATATAATCCCGCAGACCAAATGTTTGGAATTTCTTCAAACTCCTCGCGCCTGCACCCCATTGTTGCCACCCCTTGGTCCCCGGGTCGTCGCCTGATACATCTCCAACGTATCTATAAATTTTGATTGTTCCATGCTATATTATATTCTGTTTTGGACATTATTGGGCTTTATTATACACTTTTATATTATTTTTGGGACTAACCTATTAACCAGAGGCCCAGTCCAGAATTGCTGTTTTTTTCCTATTTTAGGGTTTCGTAGAAAAAGAATATCAAACGGAGTCCAAACGGAATGAAACCTTCGGGAACGAGATTTTCGGAACGAACATGATCCAAAGGACTTGGACCCTATGTCAAGACATCAACCAGGAGGCCACGAGGTAGGGGGTGTGCCTACCCCCCTGGGCGCGCCCTCCACCCTCGTGGGCCCCCTGTTGCTCCACCGACGTACTCCTTCCTCCTATATATACCTACGTACCCCCAAACTACCATATACAGAGCCAAAACCCTAATTCCACCGCTGTAACTTTCTGTATCCACGAGATCCCATCTTGGGGCCTTTTCCGGAGCTCCACCGGAGGGGGCATCGATCACGGAGGGCTTCTACATCAACACCATAGCCCCTCCGATGAAGTGTGAGTAGTTTACCTCAGACCTGCGGGTCCATAGTTATTAGCTAGATGGCTTCTTCTCTCTTTTTGGATCTCAATACAAAGTTCTCCCCCTCTCTTGTGGAGATCTATTCGATGTAATCTTCTTTTGCGGTGTGTTTGTTGAGACCGATGAATTGTGGGTTTATGATCAAGTTTATCTATGAACAATATTTGAATCTTCTCTGAATTCTTTTATGTATGATTGGTTATCTTTGCAAGTCTCTTCGAATTATCAGTTTGGTTTGGCCTACTAGATTGATCTTTCTTGCAATGGGAGAAGTGCTTAGCTTTGGGTTCAATCTTGCGGTGTCCTTTCCCAGTGACAGTAGGGGCAGCAAGGCACGTATTGTGTTGTTGCCATCGAGGATAACAAGATGGGGTTTATTTCATATTGCATGAGTTTATGCCTCTACATCATGTCATCTTGCTTAAAGCATTACTCTGTTCTTATGAACTTAATACTCTAGATGCATGCTGGATAGCGGTCGATGTGTGGAGTAATAGTGGTAGATGCAGGCAGGAGTCGGTCTACTTGTCTCGGACGTGATGCCTATATACATGATCATACCTAGATATTCTCATAACTATGCTCAATTCTGTCAATTGCTCAACAGTAATTTGTTTACCCACCGTGAATACTTTTGCTCTTGAGAGAAGCCACTAGTGAAACCTATCGCCCCCGGGTCTATCTTCCATCATATTAATCTTCCAATACTTAGTTATTTCCTTCGCCTTTTATTTTACTTTGCATCTTTATCATAAAAATACCAAAAATATTATCTTATCATATCTATCAGATCTCACTCTCGTAAGTGACCGTGTAGAGATTGACAACCCCTTATCGTGTTGGTTGCGAGGATTTATTTGTTTGTGTAGGTGCGAGGGACTCGTGCATGGCCTCCTACTGGATTGATACCTTGGTTCTCAAAAACTAAGGGAAATACTTACGCTAGTTTGCTGCATCACCCTTTCCTCTTCAAGGGAAAACCAACACAAGTGCTCAAGAGGTAGCATCGCCGTCTCCGCCTGTGTGCCGTCGTCGCAGGTCTCCGCCGCCGTTAACAAAAATCCTCTTCGCTGCTGCCGCCATAGCGAGCCATCACCAAGTTAGGGTATGGTTTGAATACTTTGCGTATATTTCCCCTTCTGATTCAATGCACAAAGTTTTTGCCTAGTTTCTCTCCACGTATGAAATCATTCTATCCATCAAAGAATTCCTTTAGATTAGATTTGATGCAAAATCTTAGGGTTAGGTTTCCGCCGAGCTGATCTCGGACCGACCGAAATGAAGTTTTCGGTCCCACCAATTGGCCCTGGCCATTGTATAAGTACAACTCGGTCTGACTGAAGCGTACTGATCGGTGAGACTGAAAGAAATTTCTCTGTGGAACCCTTGCATCTCAGAGTCACCGAACTACAAATTGGTCTGACCAATACTGCAAGTTTAGACTCTGGTAGTGCTTCGGTGTCACCGAGATTATCATATCGGTAGCTCCGAAATGCTTTCTGCAGAAAACTAAAATTAAGATTTTGTCTCAATTTTTGCAAAAACAATCTATCTTTTGTGATGCTCATCCTTTCTACCCATATCCATCTATTCATAGGGTCAGTTTGCAGAGATGTCTGAAGCTAGTGACAGTCAGAACAGATCAAAGGAACATGTCAACCTCAGTGAGGGCACTAGTCCAAGCAACATGTATGATGATGGCGGTAGAAGCACCCCTAGCAACTTGCCTAAAGCTACTATCAGACAAAGGAGGAAGGGAAATTCTGACAATGAGGATGAAGACTTTATTGTTGAGGAATAAGTGACCTCAAAGAAGAGAGTCCTTAAGAAGGAATATGTTGCAGCTGCTACCACCAAGCCTGGCCTTCAAAAGAAAGCTCCCGCCAAGAGAGCTCCCATGTCCAAAGTCAGAAAGTCTACCGCTGCACATGAGACCATGGAGTTCACACATGAGCCAAGAGATGAAGGTGAAGGTGCTAATGGGAAGAAAAATAGGAAGGAGAGAGTTAAGAAGAATGTTGCCAGAGTCATTGGCAGACCATCCATGATGAGGGATGATGATGAGGAGGAGCAGGAGGAACCTGTTGCACCACCAGCCAAGTCTCAAAAGTTGATGGTTGATGCCATTAAGACTGGTGCTCCCTCCAAACCCAAGCCTCCACCTACTGCACCCATGACATCAACTCCAAAGAGATCCACCAGGAACATTCCTGCCGCAGAGAAGAACAAGGCCCGAGTGCCAGAGGTTCAAGAAGATGATGAGCCACTAGTGCTCAGGAAATTCAAGCCAAAGATTCTAGACCACAATGATGATGATCCAGTGGCTGAGAACATGAAACTGAGAAAGGATGCATGTCTGAGATTATGGAGGAAGATTGATCCGTATGCCACAAAGGAGGAGGACTGTTGTTGATTACCGTTTCTACACTAGAGAACGATAGGACTTCTATGAGATAGTATTGCTTGACAAGAAGCCCATTGTGTGTGACATGAAGTGGGTTGGCTGGAAGTACATTGATGCAAATGAGGATTACTTCCCCCATGTTCATGAGAGCTTCAGGCTGAATGGAGTTGATGGCTTTGTTGGACAAGAGCTCACCAAGTGAAATGATGAGATGATAATGCAATTTTACTCCACTGCACACTTCTATCCAGATGGGAAGATAGTGTGGATGACTGAGGGCACCAGGTATCAGTCATCAATCTCTGAGTGGGCTGAGCTCATCAATGCTCCAGAAGAAGATGAGAATGACACATATGTTTATGGCAAACCCAAGAAGGATCACAACACTATGGTTCACATGTAAAAGCCCATTCCTGATGAAGCCTTGGAGACTCACAAGTTTGGCTCCATATACTCTCTGCTGGCTGGACTGACTACCATAAACACCATACTAAGGCATACCCTCTTGCCTAAGTCTAGAGATCATAGGACGTGGTCACTTCATCAACCTGCTGCATCTGTTTGATGTTCCCAAAAAGTTCAAGGTCATGAGTTTGACATTTGAGAAAGTTAAGAGAACTGGTGCTGACCGAAAGAGGTCATGTGGATATGCTCCACATATTCAGGTGTTGATAAATTCCAAGGTTGGAACTATAACATATCTACTTGACAAAGAGCATTTATCTCTTAGGCCAGATTTTGAGGACAATGAAGTTGTCATGGATGCCACACATCCTACTTCTGTTGAGGCCCAGGAGAAAGCTGAGAAGGCAAAGGCTGCTAAACAAACAAAGGCAGCAAGTGCTCCATATGCATCTATTGTGAATCTCAAGACTAAACAAGATTAGCTCACATATCTGCTAGAAGCTACCCTGAGGATCGAGAAGAGTCTAGCCAACTTGACTAAGAATCAGGAGAGCTTAGAGAGGATTGTTGAAGATAAGATGTACAACATTGATGTGAAGGTCACTGAGATTCAGACTATTGTTGAGAAGCTGAGCAATGATGCTGAGGACAGTGATGACAGACCTACTATAGATAGATTCCAGTTAGTGCCAAGGGCACAGAGGTCTGCTACTGAGCTAGTTGCAGACTTGAGGCCTGCTCATTCTGCTCCTGCCACCACAGCCACAGTTGCTCCTCCAGTGTCAACTCCACCAGCTCCACAGACATCAGCTGAAGCATTTTCAGATGGACTCCTCTCAACGCCGTCTACGCACACCGGAGCTACAAGCTAGAAGACCCCTTCAGGAGCTCCCGGAGATCATGCCTAGAGTGTCGTATAGCACTATACGTTTTCAATTTTTTTGGTAACTTGTTTCCAAAGGGGGAGAAAGTTTATAGATCATAGGCTTCGAGAGAGAGAGAGAGAGTCTTTTACTTTTGTTAGTTTTTCATTTGCCTTGTGTAACGCCCTCGATGCGGCTATATCTCCCATGTGTCGAAGCACGACTTAGAGGCATAACCGCATTGAAAGCAATGTCGCAAGTGAGGTAATCATCACACACCCCATGTAATACATAAGGGAAAGAGATACATAGTTGGCTTACAATCGCCACTTCACACAATTACATGAATAAAGCATTACATCATCCAAATACAATCAAGGTCCGACTACGGAACCAAAATAAAAGAAGAACCCCAAATGCGACACGGTCCCCGATCGACCCCAACTGGGCTCCACTACTGATCAACTAGAACGAAACAACACAAAGGACAAGATCTTCATCGAGCTCCTCTGTGAGCTTGGTTGCGTCATCTGCATGGTTCAACGGCACCTGCAAGCTGGTTTGGAAGTATCTGTGAGTCACGGGGACTCAGCAATCTCGCACCCTCACGATCAAGACTATTTAAGCTTATGGGTAAGGTAAAAGGTATGAGGTGGAGCTGCAGCAAGTGACTAGCATATATGGTGGCTAACATACGCAAATGAGAGCGAGAAGAGAAGGCAAAGCACGGTCGATAAAAGTATGATCAAGAAGTGATCCTAGAACAACCTACGTCAAGCATAACTCCAACACCGTGTTCACTTCCCGGACTCCGCTGGAAAGAGACCATCACGGTTACACACACAATTGATTCATTTTAATTAAGTTAAGGTTCAAGTTATCTACAACCGGACATTAACAAATTCCCATCTGCCCATAATCGCGGGCACGGCTTTCGAAAGTTCAGATCCCTGCAGGGGTGTCCCAACTTAGCCCATGACAAGCTCTCACAGTCAACAAAGGAATAGACCTCCTCCCGAGACATTCCGATCAGGCTCGGTATCCCGGTTCTACAAGACATCCTCGACAATGGTAAAACAAGTCCAGCAAGACCACCCGCTGTGCCGACAAATCCCGATAGGAGCTGCACATATCTCGTTCTCAGGGCACACCGGATAAGCTAAGCGTACAAGAGCCGACGTAACCCAAGTTGCCAAGGGATGGCCCTGCACGGTGCTCTGGGTTGGACCAACACTCAGAGGAGCACTGGCCCGGGGGGGGGGGGGTTAAAATAAGATGACCCTTGGGCTGGCCTAACCCAAGGGAAAAAGAGGCTAGGTGGCAAATGGTAAAACCAAGGTTGGGCCTTGCTGGAGGAGTTTTATTCAAAGCGAACTGTCAAGGGGTTCCCATTATAACCCAACCGCGTAAGGAACGAAAAATCCGGGAACATAACACCGATATGATGGAAACTAGGGCGGCAAGAGTGGAACAAAACACTAGGCATAAGGCTGAGCCTTCCACCCTTTACCAAGTATATAGATGCATTAATTAAATAAGATATATTGTGATATCCCAACAAGTAAACATGTTCCAACAAGGAACAGCATCTCCATGTTCCAACAAGGAACAAACTTCAATCTTCACCTGCAACTAACAATGCTATAAGAGGGGCTGAGCAAAGCGGTAACATAGCCAAACAACGGTTTGCTAGGACAAGGTGGGTTTGAGGCTTGGTTCAACAATATGGGAGGCATGATAAGCAAGTGGTAGGTATCGCAGCATAGGCATAGCAAAAGAGCGAGCAACTAAGCAAGCAAAGATAGAAGTGATTTCGAGGGTATGATCATCTTGCCTGAGATCCCGCAAGGAAGAAGAACGAGTCCATGAAGAAGACAAACGGACGTAGTCGAACGAATCCTCACAACACGACGTTATCGGAACCAATCCGAAGAAGCAACACCGGAAAGAAGCAAACAATCATGGTGAACAAACATCACATAAGCATGGCACGATGCGCAAACAAGTATGATGCATGTCCGGTTTAATGATAAATGGCATGGCAAAATGCACAAGCAATACTACAAATTAAGTGGAGCTCAATATGCAACTCCGTTGCATATTGACGAAACACCACGTGACTTATTAAGTTCGATCTTGTTTATGTACCCAACAATATTAAATGTTGTTAAACATGGCAAGAGGGTGAAGCAAAGAAAACTACCTATCTAGTCAAGTTTAAATGAGGCCGGAAACAACGAACAACAATTTCCGGAAACTCCTCATATGCATATATTAGGTTCGGTACTGTTCTGCCCTAAACACAATTTTAGGGTTGTTAAACATGCAAAGAGATGCCACCATGTTAAACTATGCAAAATTCTACCCCATTTACATATAAAGATTATTAAATTCTGAGTTACGGTTATTTAGTTATGAATTAAGTCATTTTAGCATGGCATAGGGGCAAATTAAAACAAACAACATTTTAAACATGGATGGAAATGACATATTATGAAACTACACAAAATTCTAAGCAACTTTCATATATAAATCATTTTATTCCGGTGCATAGATGATGAGTTATTATATGCATGAAATAGGAGGGTTTTTCTGTAAAAACTGCTGACTCTGGAAAAAATAGACAAATTGCAGAACTGAAAAAAAAACAGAGGCGGGCTGAAACACAGAAGGCTGGCCCAACCGGAGGGAAAAGAAAAAAACAAAAGAGGGGCGCGGGTGCCCTCACCATGGGCTTCGGCCCAGTCAGTGCAGCGGGCCGGCTTGCGCTGGCGGAACTGGACCGCGAGGACGCAGCCCACGCGGACGCGGTCAACGGTGACGGGCGATCTCCTCCCGTTCGAAGCAGAGACGGGAACAGGCACGACGGCGGCGGTGGTCGGGCGAGGACGTCGACGGGGCAAGACGAGGAGGCCGGGAACGAGCAGATCGGCGCGTGGGGAACTCGGATCCAGCGACGGACGCAGTCAACGCTCGAGGACGAGCGCTGTGAAGCACTGCTCAACCTGAAGCAGAGGAGATGCACGGGAAGCAGGGCAACGATGGTGCGGGCGGCGATGTGACTTGCTCCGGCGGGGTTTGCAGGTCGAGAGGCGCGGGGAGGACCGGGAACGGTGGAGATGCGGTTCCATGGCGGCGATTTCGACCTGTAGAGGGCGACGGAACGATGACCATGGCAGCAGGGGCGTCCTCCTGTTGCTCCTGCTCCTGGCGAGAGAGAGAGAGAGAGGGAAACTAAGATAGCGAGAGAGAGAGAAGGGAACCAGATGAAAGGAAGGGCGCGCTGCGACCTGGAGAGACGAGGCAGCCGGTGGCGGCCATGGGAGTTCGTGCTCCTAGTTGCTGCTCGGGATGGTCTGCTGTTTGCTGCTGCTCGCCGGCAGCGGCTGGGTCGACGACGGGGTCGAGGTGCGCCTCGGCGCCATGGAAGCTACGGGAGAGGTAGGCGCACGGGCAGAGGAGCTCTGGCTCCTGTAGGATTTGGGCGACGGCGGTGGTTGGATGGGAGGGGAAAACGAGAAGAAAGTGGAGGCTCAGCGGAGAGATTGGGTGGAGATGGATCCCGAGGTGGGAGATGCTGGCGGCGGGTGAAGGGACAAGCCTCCTAATTTCTAGGGTTGGGCAATATATATACACCAGGTGGATTAGGTTAGGCGCTACCTCATCCCTACGATCGTAATCGGATGGTCGCAAATAAAATAGTTAGGGAGCCCAAATAAGAAAACGATGACGTTTTGTAGATGTTTGGGGATGATCCGGACACAACGGTGGCGACAGTCCGGGTCGGGTCCAGGACAACTTTTCGGACGCGCGCGCGAGGGGGTTTGATGCACTGAGTAGAGAGGGTTTGGTAGGGTCTGACGGTGAGTAGAGGACTGTGCAGAAGGCCTCAGGCTGAGACAAGAGAAGAGAGAAAGGCCCAGCGACTGTTTCCGGAGACCGAAAACGTCCGACGATTTGACCGACTATATTGCCGCTATAGTTTAACGGTTGAGCTATCAAACGAACTCTGAATGCGATGAAACTTGGCAGGCGGCCTATCTACACCATAAAAAGACCACACGCCAACTTTCATCCCATTCCGAGAACATTTCCGGCCACTTATAAAATAATATTTCGGACATGCCGCAGGCGCATGCAAGTGTGTCTGGGCTCAGAACGGACAACGGACGGAACGAGGAGACCGGGACGGATGCAAGTTTCGAAAACATGATGATGCAATGCACATGATGACATGACAAGATGAAACACGCAAGCAAAAGACATGGCAACAACAGCGAATAACTGGACGACACCTGGCACATTGGTCTCGGGGCGTTACAACACTCCACCACTACGAGAGGATCTCGTCCCGAGATCTAGAATGGCACCGGGGAAAACGGAAAAGAAAGAGAAGAGGTAAAACTAAGTTGCTCCTTTGACAAACGAGTGAGACCAAAAAACCTTGAAAAGGTTAAGTCATTTCGAGAAAAGAATACAACGGAGGTGAACGAACTTGAAAACACTCCGTTAGAAAAGAGGAACAAGGAAGAACAAATTCAGGAAGCACTCCGGTTGAAAGGAGACGCAAGGCTTGATAAGGCGAAAAGAACTTGAGCAAAAAGGCACAACACTCCGGTTAAATGAATAAACCAAGAAAAGAACACGATCCTAACAAAACAAGAAGATGGGTTGAAGAGAGCAACATCACAATGCCTCCGGAACAAAAGTAAGAATGGAATGGAATGAACGAAGGGGAACACGATCTTGAGAGAGCACACTTACAAAAAATACTAGACCGGAGTTGTTGGAAAACCAACAACGAAAAGAATAAGCTTGATATGGACTTATAGAAGACATCTCAAAAATTATGAGGTGAAATTCTGCCACTAACGGAAAACAATGGATTGGATTGATATCAACAAGAATACGAGAAGCTATATCACCGGGAGGATAAAAGAAGAAGTTGGGTCATTTATAAGCACCATAATTAGCAACAATCCTTAGGGAAAGCTTTAGGTGAAATATAATCCAAGATAACTTCAATGAAGAGGTTGATGGATTGAGAAGAGCTCATGCTCGAAGGACTTGATGGGTTTAAACTATCTCATACTTGACAACTTGCGAATCATGAAACATGAAGGGACATTGTCAAGAAAGACATAACACCATCTCAAAAGATAAGGGGGAACAATTGCACTCCGGATTGCAAGATGAAGAATGCTTGAGCTCCTTAGAAAAGAATCTTGATGAAAACTTCGAGATGGAATTAAATCCTTTATGAAACAACATTTAGAGCCTCCATGAAGAACTCCGGTAACAAAGGGTAACGACAAGAAAGAGAAGTTGAAAACACAAGGTGAAACCTTGCGATGATTGGAAGAGCTCTGCGACGAGATAAGTTGAAACTTGGAGCTCCGGAAAAGAAAAGATGAATCAAGTGAAACCGAGAATTTGATGAGCCTCCGTAATAAATAATTGAATATACTCGATGAAACAAGAATAAAAATTACATTATGCTTATCCTTCACCCATTAAATTGATGACAAGCAATGGATTTGGCATACTACTTATTCTCGTAGAAAGGATTAAAAGAGATATATCAAAACTTGAGAAGGTCTTCAACGAACCACCGGTAGAATTGAAATAACGAATAAATTGATGAGGAAGAGAAGTCTTGAACGAACCACCATAAGAATTAAAATGAACGAAGAAAAGATAAGGACAACACCGGGAAGAATTAGCAAATGAATGAAGAAGCTTGAGAGAATTTAGATACATGAGAACGAAGGGATCACGAACTGATTAGAGATCACTTGAACGAAGCACCAATAAAATTTGGAGTATGAGAGCTGAAAGCTGGAATGAATAATTCTGATATGATGGCCTCCAGAGAATCAAACTAAAAAGACTCCTGAATTGCTCCGGATAGGTGAAAAGAAATCTCACATTCAAAAACAATTATGAGAGGATGGTCTCGAACTAGAACCACGAATCCCTGAGAGAACGGATAAGATATGGAGGAAAAACTCTTCTTCGGTCTTCAAATGTTGAGAATGACGACGAGAAACACCACCAAGAATTATTTAAACCCTCTGAAAGAATCAAAAGCGAAGAGGTTGAACCAACGATGAAAAGAATTTGAAAGATCTTGGAGAAATACATTTTACTGATGATAATTCATTCTTACGTCAAACTTTGACAAGAAATTTGAGGATATCTCCGGGAAATAAGAAGAGTCAGGTAAGATCCTGGGAAAAGACCTGTGGGTTAGGGCCCACTCAAAAGAAACATCGTTGAAGTATTTAAAAGATAGATTGCACCAGTTGAATTACATAGCTCAAAAGAGATAACATCCTCGAAAGAGCTTGAATGAAAGCAGAGTGGAAACACGGTTCTTCTAGATATCTTGAGCACTCCAGAACAATTGAGTAGCGAGCGGTGAAAGATTATTAGGTGTACCGTTATGAGAAGGCATTTGAAACGAGGAAAAAGATATGACCAACACCGAAAGCTTGAATTGGTTCCACCGGAGAAGAAAACGAGTGATGAGAGACGAACTTGAAGATCCGTTAGAATCTTCATGAGAATCACCGGATAAGAATATTGATAGAAAAAGAATGGAGAGGCTTCACATCAATAAGATGGATACTCGATTAAGAGATCTGAATCCTTGGAGAAAAACAAAGGGAGGGAGGGTGGGAAAAACAAAGACAATTTGAAATGGATGAAATGAACATCGTTGAGAAGAACTGATACTAGATCTTGCGAATGTTGAAATGATCGGATCCACTTGAAGAGAAACAGACCGATTGAAAAGGATTGACATGACAATCTCAATTATCGAGAAGGATTAGTATTCACATCGGAGTATGAGAACACCGTTTGGGAAAGGGTATGGAATCAACATTTGACTTTGAAGCAACTCGAATACCACATCTCAAAACAAAACAAGTATTGGCTTGCAGAATAAGCCGGAACAAACATATGATAGAGATTTCGTCCGAAGTTTTCGTGGTGGGGCCTACACGGGCTCGATCGTACAGCACCATCATGTACAAGGCAGTGCACATGACATACGAAGCGTCCCCGAGTCGGCATAGCCAAGGACTCTTTAAGACACAACGAGACCACTATAAAACCGACCGTGGATAGGCGGACCACTAGACGTCGAACCCCAATTTCATATCATACATCTGTCAGAAAGAAATCATAAGAGCTACTTGAATTCCCACTTATAAACTCCCGAAATTTTCCGGTTATGCAATCAGGTGTTGGGAATATAGGGGAAGCATAATATCTCACCCAAAACTAGCAAATCCTACATCCAGCTGTATCCATCCTTCAACACATAACCAAGAAACCTTCAGAAATCGTCTACCTCAACCTTCGAAAAGCATCCGTTATACAAGTTATGGCAATACTCCCGAACTCCCGCCCCAGTACTGGGTGGCGTCGAGGTTATCTCACCAACAACTGCATAAAGGAGATTTTCGATGTCGGCAAACTAAACTCAGGTATTCCAGAACTGCAACGATAAAATTGTGACGACAACACCTCGGAGCTCAACTCCCCGGGACACTGCCACAACCCCTAAATGACAGGAGGCACCAAGAACAATGTTCTCGTCACAAATCGATCGGAACGATTCCAAGATACCCGCGTGATCCTAAATTTTTTTAGTGAAATTTGAGAAGAGAAGAGTTAAAACTCTATGTTAGGATGCCTTACCAGAGCGATGAAGGGACTGTGGAGTAAAAAGAATTCCTAAACTCTCCGATATATAATTCCTAAATGACTCAAAACATTTTTCTACACTCAACAACGGCCGCTAAAAACGATCAAGCAGTGGGGGCTCCTAAGGTCGGGGAAGGCTCTGATTACCAACTTGTAAAGCCCTCGATGCGACTATATCTCCCACGTGTCGAAGCACGACTTAGAGGCATAACCACATTGAAAGCAATGTCGCAAGTGAGGTAATCATCACACAACCCATGTAATACATAAGTGAAAGAGATACATAGTTGGCTTACAATCGCCACTTCACACAATTACATGAATAAAGCATTACATCATCCAAATACAATCAAGGTTCGACTACGGAACCAAAATAAAAGAAGAACCCCAAATGCGACACGGTCCCCGATCGACCCCAACTGGGCTCCACTACTGATCAACTAGAACGAAACAACACAAAGGACAAGATCTTCATCGAGCTCCTCTGTGAGCTTGGTTGCGTCATCTGCATGGTTCAACGGCACCTGCAAGCTGGTTTGGAAGTATATGTGAGTCACGGGGACTCAGCAATCTCGCACCCTCGCGATCAAGACTATTTAAGCTTATGGGTAAGGTAAAAGGTATGAGGTGGAGCTGCAGCAAGCGACTAGCATATGTGGTGGCTAACATACGCAAATGACAGCGAGACGAGAAGGCAAAGCACTGTCGATAAAAGTATGATCAAGAAGTGATCCTAGAACAACCTACGTCAAGCATAACTCCAACACTGTGTTCACTTCCCGGACTCCGCCGGAAGGAGACCATCACGGTTACACACGGAGTTGATTCATTTTAATTAAGTTAAGGTTCAAGTTATCTACAACCGGACATTAAAAAATTCCCATCTGCCCATAACCGCGGGCACGGCTTTCGAAAGTTGAAATCCCTGCAGGAGTGTCCCAACTTAGCCCATGACAAGCTCTCACGGTCAACGAAGGAATATACCTCCTCCCGAGACATTTCGATCAGGCTCGGTATCCCGGTTCTACAAGACATCCTCGATAATGGTAAAACAAGTCCAGCAAGACCACCCGCTATGCCGACAAATCCCGATAGGAGCTGCACTTATCTCGTTCTCAGGGCACACCGGATAAGCTAAGCGTACAGGAGCCGACGTAACCCAAGTTGCCAAGGGATGGCCCTGCACGGTGCTCTGGGTTGGACCAACACTCAGAGGAGCACTGGCCCGGGGGGGGGGGGTTAAAATAAGATGACCCTTGGGCTGGCCTAACCCAAGGGAAAAAGACGCTAGGTGGCAAATGGTAAAACCAAGGTTGGGCCTTGCTGGAGGAGTTTTATTCAAAGCGAACTGTCAAGGGGTTCCCATTATAACCCAACCGCGTAAGGAACGCAAAATTCGGGAACATAACACCGATATGACGGAAACTAGGGCGGCAAGAGTGGAACAAAACACTAGGCATAAGGCCGAGCCTTCCACCCTTTACCAAGTATATAGATGCATTAATTAAATAAGATATATTGTGATATCCCAACAAGTAAACATGTTCCAACGAGGAACAACATCTCCATGTTCCAACAAGGAACAAACTTCAATCTTCACCTGCAACTAACAACGCTATAAGAGGGGCTGAGCAAAGCGGTAACATAGCCAAACAACGGTTTGCTAGGACAAGGTGGGTTTGAGGCTTGGTTCAACAATATGGGAGGCATGATAAGCAAGTGGTAGGTATCGCAGCATAGGCATAGCAAAAGAGCGAGCAACTAAGCATGCAAAGATAGAAGTGATTTCGAGGGTATGATCATCTTGCCTGAGATCCCGCAAGGAAGAAGAACGAGTCCATGAAGAAGACAAACGGACGTAGTCAAACGAATCCTCACAACACGACGTTATCGGAACCAACCCGAAGAAGCAACACCGGAAAGAAGCAAACAATCATGGTGAACAAACATCACATAAGCATGGCACGATGCGCAAACAAGTATGATGCATGTCCGGTTTAATGATAAATGGCATGGCAAAATGCACAAGCAATACTACAAATTAAGTGGAGCTCAATATGCAAGTTGCATATTGACGAAACACCACGTGACTTATTAAGTTCGATCTTGTTTATGTACCCAACAATATTAAATGTTGTTAAACATGGCAAGAGGGTGAAGCAAAGAAAACTACCTATCTAGTCAAGTTTAAATGAGGCCGGAAACAACGAACAACAATTTCCGGAAACTCCTCATATGCATATATTAGGTTCGGTACTGTTCTGCCCTAAACACAATTTTAGGGTTGTTAAACATGCAAAGAGATGCCACCATGTTAAACTATGCAAAATTCTACCCCATTTACATATAAATATTATTAAATTCCGAGTTACGGTTATTTAGTTGTGAATTAAGTCATTTTAGCATGGCATAGGGGCAAATTAAAACAAAAAACATTTTAAACATGGATGGAAATGACATATTATGAAACTACACAAAATTCTAAGCAACTTTCATATATAAATCATTTTATTCCGGTGCATAGATGATGAGTTATTATATGCATGAAACAGGAGGGTTTTTCTGTAAAAACTGCTGACTCTGAAAAAAATAGACAAATTGCAGAACTGAAAAAAAAACAGAGGCGGGCCGAAACGCAGAAGGCTGGCCCAACCGGAGGGAAAAGAAAAAAAAACAAAAGAGGGGCGCGGGTGCCCTCACCATGGGCTTCGGCCCAGTCAGTGCAGCGGGCCGGCTTGCGCTGGCGGAACTGGACCGCGAGGACGCAGCCCACACGGACGCGATCAACGGTGACGGGCAATCTCCTCCCGTTCGAAGCAGAGACGGGAACAGGCACGACGGCGGCGGTGGTCCGGCGAGGACGTCGACGGGGCAAGACAAGGAGGCCGGGAACGAGCAGATCGGCGCGTGGGGAACTCGGATCCGGCGACGGACGCAGTCAACGCTCGAGGACGAGCGCTGTGAAGCACTGCTCGACCTGAAGCAGAGGAGATGCACGGGAAGCAGGGCATCGATGATGCGGGCGGCGATGTGACTTGCTCCGGCGGGGTTTGCAGGTCGGGAGGCGCGGGGAGGACCGGGAACGGTGGAGATGCGGTTCCATGGCGGCGATTTCGACCTGTAGAGGGCGACGGAACGATGACCATGGTAGCAGGGGCGTCCTCCTGTTGCTCCTGCTCCTGGCGAGAGAGAGAGAAACTGAGATAGCGAGAGAGAGAGAAGGGAACCAGATGAAAGGAAGGGCGCGCTGCGACCTGGAGAGACGAGGCGGCCGGCGGCGGCCATGGGAGCTCGTGCTCCTAGTTGCTGCTCGGGATGGTTTGCTGTTTGCTGCTGCTCGCCGGCAGCGGCTGGGTCGATGACGGGGTCGAGGTGCGCCCCGGCGCCATGGAAGCTACGGGAGAGGTAGGCGCACGGGCAGAGGAGCTCTGGCTCCTGTAGGATTTGGGCGACGGCGGTGGTTGGACGGGAGGGGAAAACGAGGATAAAGTGGAGGCTCAGCGGAGAGATTTGGTGGAGATGGATCCCGAGGTGGGAGATGCTGGCGGCGGGTGAAGGGACAAGCCTCCTAATTTCTAGGGTTGGGCAATATATATACACCAGGTGGATTAGGTTAGGCGCTACCTCATCCCTACGATCGTAATTGGATGGTCGCAAATAAAATAGTTAGGGAGCCCAAATAAGAAAACGATGATGTTTTGTAGATGTTTGGGGATGATCCGGACACAACGGTGGTGACAATCCGGGTCGGGTCCGGGACAACTTTTCGGACGCGCGCGCGAGGGGGTTTGATGCACTGAGTAGAGAGGGTTTGGTAGGGTCTGACGGTGAGTAGAGGACTGTGCAGAAGGCCTTAGGCTGAGACAAGAGAAGAGAGAAAGGCCCGGCGACTGTTTCCGGAGACCGAAAACGTCCGACGATTTGACCGACTATATTGCCGCTATAGTTTAATGGTTGAGCTATCAAACGAACTCCGAATGCGATGAAACTTGGCAGGCGGCCTATCTACACCATAAAAAGACCATACGCCAACTTTCATCCCATTCCGAGAACATTTCTGGCCACTTATAAAATAATATTTCGGACATGCCGCGGGCGCATGCAAGTGTGTCTGGGCTCAGAACGGACAACGGACGGAACGAGGAGACCGGGACGGATGCAAGTTTCGAAAACATGATGATGCAATGCACATGATGACATGACAAGATGCAAGACGCTAGAAAAAGACATGGCAACAACAGCGAATAACTGGACGACACCTGGCACATCGGTCTCAGGGCGTTACACCTTGCTACTTTGTTGGTTGTTGCTACTTGATGCTACATTTGTGGTATGCTTGTGAGATATCTTGTGTGATCATGTGTTTGATCATACTATGCTTAATGTGTGCTTGCATGTCTATGTCTATGGTTACTTGTGTATGATCAATCACTTGTATCCATGGTGATGAGTGCATGTTATTTTACTGTTATCATTTTGTGCACTCCACCAAGATGTATGTGACATGGAAGAGTGACGCATGATCCTAATTGATTGTGCATTTGCAATCAAACGCAAATTTTAAATAATGCATAAATTTAGGGGGAGCTCTTGCTTATCACATACTTCTCAAAGCGATGATATATTTCATTCATTTTATAATTTGTCTAAGCTTTGATCTATATGTTCTCATCAATTACCTAAAAGGGGGTGACTGAAAGTGCAACTAATCCCTGGGTGGTTTTGCTAATTCATAACAACATATAGCTCCTTGAACTAATTTCCATTCAATATTAATATTTCAGGAAGTTCAATTAATGGCATGGCATGGGCTAGAAATGTGGACCCCTCAAAATGCTAAGGACACATATTGGCAAAAGCTCAAGACTTTTCATTTCTATTTTAGTGATCCAAGATCACATCAAGTCCATAGGAAAGCCAATACTATTAAAAGGGGGTGAGGTGTTGCTTAATGGCTTGCTTGCTCAAATGCTTAGTGATATTGCTCCAAATACCCTCAACCACTTTCTCCATCCAAATATGCCAAAATCCCAAACTCCCACTCGACCCCACCGATTCATTCTACCCGATGCCACCGAGTTCATATGACATAGCCACAACCAGAAACCCTAATAGTTCAGCCTCACCGATACGGATCTCGGCCTCACCGAGATGGCCCTGCCAACTCACTATTATCAGTTGCAATTATTTCGGTCTCACCGAGCTGGCTTGACCAATTCTCTGTTCCCCTATTGCTTCACTTCGGTCTCACCGAGTTGATGCAATCGGTGCCACCGAGATGAGGTTTTCCCTAAGCCCTAGCACATTGGTCCCACCGAGTTGTTCGAGTCGGTCCAACCGTTCACATTTTGAACTAATCGGTCTGACCGAGTTCATCTATTCGGTCTGACCGAGTTCATCTATTCGGTCGGACCGAGTTGGGCCAAATGTGTGTAACAGTTGGATTTTGTGTGGAGGCTATATATACTGAAGAAAATATGCCCTAGAGGCAATAATAAAGTTGTTATTTATATTTCCTTATATCATGATAAATGTTTATTATTCATGCTAGAATTGTATTAACTGGAAACTTAGTACATGTGTGAATACATAGACAAACTGAGTGTCACTAGTATGCCTCTACTTGACTAGCTCGTTAATCAAAGATGGTTAAGTTTCCTAGCCATGGACAAGAGTTGTCATTTGATGAACGGGATCACATCATTAGAGAATGATGTGATTGACTTGACCCATCCGTTAGCTTAGCACTATGATCGTTTAGTTTATTGCTATTGCTTTCTCCATAACTTATACATGTTCCTATGACTATGAGATTATGCAACTCCCGAATACCGGAGGAACACTTAGTGTGCTATCAAATGTCATAACATAACTAGGTGATTATAAAGATGTTCTATAGGTGTCTCCGATGGTGTTTGTTGAGTTGGCATAGATCGAGATCAGGATTTGTCACTCCGATTGTCGGAGAGGTATCTCTAGGCCCGCTCGGTAATGCACATCATTATAAGTCTTGCAAGCAATGTAACTAATGAGTTAGTTGCGGGATGTTGCATTATGGAACGAGTAAAGAGACTTTCTGGTAATGAGATTGAACTAGGTATTGAGATACCGACGATCGAATCTCGGGCAAGTAACATACCGATGACAAAGGGAACAACGTATGTTGTTATGTGGTTTGATCGATAAAGATCTTCGTAGAATATGTAGGAGCCAATATGAGAATCCAGCTTCCGCTATTGGTTATTGACCGGAGAAGTGTCTCGGTCATCTTTACATAGTTCTCGAACCCGTAGGGTCCGCACGCTTAACGTTCGATGACGATCGGTATTATGAGTTTATGTGTTTTGATGTACCGAAGGTAGTTTGGAGTCCCAGATGTATCACGGACATGACGAGGAGTCTCAAAATAGTCGAGACATAAATATTGATATATTGGATGACTATATTCGGACACCAGAAATCTTCCCGAGAAGTTTCGGATAAAACTGGAGTGCCGGAGGGTTACTGGAACCCCTCGGGGGAACTAATGGGCCTCATGGGCCTTAGTGGAGAGAGAGAGGGGCGGCTAGGGCAGGCCGCGCTCCCCCTCCCCCTTGGGTCCGAATTGGACTAGGGAAGGGGGGCGGCGCCCCCCTTTCCTTCTCCCTCTCCTTCCTTCCCCCTCTCTTCCTTGTTGGAAACCTACTAGGAATATGATTCCTACTTGGGGCGCGCCCCTATAGGGCCGGCCGGCCTCCCCCTTGCTCCTTTATATACGGGGGCAGGGGGCACCCTAGAACACACAAGTTGATAGTTGTCTTAGCCGTGTGCAGTGCCCCCCTCCACAGATTTCCACCTCGGTCATATCGTTGTAGTGCTTAGGCGAAGCCCTGTGTCAGTAACTTCATCATCACCGTCATCACACAGGCGTGCTGACGAAACGCTCCCTCGGCCCCAGCTAGATCAAGAGTACGAGGGACGTCACCGAACTGAACGTGTGCAGATCGCGGAGGTGCCGTGCGTTCGATACTTGGATCGGTTGGACCACTAAGACGTTCTACTACATCAACCGCGTTACTAAACGATTCCGCTTTCGGTATACGAGGGTACATGGACACACTTTCCCTTCTCGTTGCTATGCATCACCTAGATAGATCTTGCGTGTGCGTAGGCAATTTTTTTGAAATTACTGTGTTCCCCAACAGTGGCATCAAAGCCAGGTCTATGCGTAGATGTTATATGCACGCGTAGAACACAAAGGAGTTGTGGGTGCGAGTATATACATATTGCTTGCCGTCACTAGTTGATTCTTGATTTAGTGGTATTGTTGGATGAAGCGGCTCAGACCGACATTACGCGTACGCTTATGCGAGACTGGTTCTACCGACGTGCTTTGCACACAGGTGGCTAGTGGGTGTCTGTTTATCCAACTTTAGTTGAATCAGATTCAATGAACATGGTTCTTTCTGAAGATCCAAAAGTGATCACTATACCGCGTCGTGGTTTTTGATGCGTAGGTAAGAATAGTTCTTGCTAAGCCCATAGCAGCCACGTAAAACTTGCAACAACAAAGTAGAGGAGGTCTAACTTGTTTTTGCAGGGCATGTTGTGATGTGATATGGTCAAGACGTGATTATATAAATTGTTGTATGGTTGTCGCTTTATTGTATGAAATGCAACCGCCATGTAATTGCTTTACTTTATCACTAAGCAGTAGCGATAGTCGTAGAAGCAATAGTTGGCGAGACGACAACGATGCTACGATGGAGATCAAGGTGTCAAGCTGGTGACGATGGTGATCATGACAGTGCTTTGGAGATGGAGATCAAAGGCACACGATGATGATAGCCATATCATATCACTTATGTGGATTGCATGTGATGTTTATCCTTTATGCATCTTATTTTGCTTAGTACGGCGGTAGCATTATAAGATGATCTCTCACTAAATTTCAAGGTATAAGTGCTCTCCCTAAGTATGCACTGTTGCTACAGTTCGTCGTGCCGAGACACCATGTGATGATCGGGTGTGATAAGCTCTACGTTCACATACAATGGGTGCAAGCTAGTTTTGCACACGCAGAACTCGGGTTAAACTTGACGAGCCTAGCATATGCAGATATGGCCTCGGAACACTGAGATCGAAAGGTCGAGCGTGAATCATATAGTAGATATGATCAACATAGTGATGTTCACCATTGAAAACTACTCCATCTCACGTGATGATCGGACATGGTTTCGTTGATATGGATCATGTGATCACTTAGATGATTAGAGGGATGCCTATCTAAGTGGGAGTTCTTAAGTAATATGATTAATTGAACTTTAATTTATCATGAACTTAGTACCTGATAGTATTTTGCATGTCTATGTTGTTGTAGATAGATGGCCCGTGCTGTTGTTCCATTGAATTTTAATGCGTTCCTAGAGAAAGCTAAGTTGAAAGATGATGGTAGCAACTACATGGACTGGGTCCGTAACTTGAGGATTATCCTCATTGCTGCACAGAAGAATTACGTCCTGGAAGCACCGATAGGTGACAAGCCTGCTGCAGATGCTGCTGACGACGTTAAGAATGTCTGGCAAAGCAAAGCTGATGACTACTCGATAGTTCAGTGTGCCATGCTTTACGGCTTAGAACCGGGACTTCAACGACATTTTGAACATCATGGAGCATATGAGATGTTCCAGGAGTTGAAGTTAATATTTCAAGCAAATGCCCGGACTGAGAGATATGAAGTCTCCAATAAGTTCTACAGCTGCAAAATGGAGGAGAATACTTCTGTCAGTGAACATATCCTCAGAATGTCTGGGTACCACATCCACTTGACTCAGCTGGGAGTTAATCTTCCCGATGATAGTGTCATTGACAGAGTTCTTTAATCACTGCCACCAAGCTACAAGAGCTTCGTGATGAACTATAATATGCAAGGGATGAATAAGACAATTCCCGAGCTCTTCGCAATGCTAAAGGCTGCGGAGGTAGAAATCAAGAAGGAGCATCAAGTGTTGATGGTCAACAAGACCACCAGTTTCAAGAAGAAGGGCAAAGGGAAGAAGGGGAACTACAAGAAGAATAGCATACAAGTTGCTGCTCAAGTGAAGAAGCCCAAGTCTGGACCTAAGCCTGAGACTGAGTGCTTCTACTGCAAAGGGACTGGTCACTGGAAGCGGAACTGCCCCAAGTATTTGGCGGATAATAAGGATGGCAAAGTGAAAGGTATATTTGATATACATGTTATTGATGTGTACCTTACTAATACTCGCAGTAGCGCCTGGGTATTTGATACTACTTCTGTTGCTAATATTTGCAACTCGAAACATGGGCTACGGATTAAGCGAAGATTGGCTAAGGACAAGGTGACGATGCGCGTGGGAAATGGTTCCAAAGTCGATGTGATCGCCATCGGCACGCTACCTCTACATCTACCTTCGGGATTAGTTTTAGACCTGAATAATTGTTATTTGGTGCCAGCGTTAAGCATGAACATTATATCTGGACCTTGTTTGATGCGAGACGGTTATTCATTTAAATCAAATAATAATGGTTGTTCTATTTATATGAATAATATCTTTTGTGGTCATGCACCCTTGATGGGTGGTCTATTTTTTATTAAATCTTGATAGTAGTGATACACATGTTCATAGTATTGAAGCCAAAATATATAAGTTTAATAATGATAGTGCAACTTATTTGTGGCACTGCCGTTTAGGTCATATTGGTGTAAAGCGCATGAAGAAACTCCATGCTGATGGTCTTTTGGAATCACTTGATGCTTGCGAACCTTGCCTCATGGGCAAGATGACTACGACTCCGTTCTCCGGAACAATGGAGCGAGCAACAGACTTGTTGGAAATAATACATACTGATGTATGCGGTCCGATGAGTGTTGATGTTCGTGACAGGTATCATTATTTTCTTACCTTCATAGATGATTTGAGCAAATATTGGTATATCTACTTGATGAAACATAAGTCTAAAACATTTGAAAAGTTCAAAGAATTTTGGAGTGAAGTGGAAAATCATCCTAACAAGAAAATTAAGTTTCTACGATTTGATCGTGGAGGAGAATATTTGAGTTACGAGTTTGGTCTTCATTTGAAATAATGCGGAATAGTTTCGCAACTCACGCCACCTGGAACACCACAGCGTAATGGTGTGTCTGAACGTCGTAACCGCACTTTATTATATATGGTGCGATCTATGATGTCTCTTACTGATTTACCGCTATCGTTTTGGGGTTATGCTTTAGAGATGGCTGCATTCACGTTAAATAGGGCACCATAAAAATCTGTTGAGACTACACCTTATGAACTGTGGTTTGGCAAGAAATCCAAGTTGTCGTTTCTTAAAGTTTGGGGTTGCGATGCTTATGTAAAAAAGCTTCAACCTCGTAAGCTTGAACCCAAATCAGAGAAATGTGTCTTCATAGGATACCCAAAGGAAGCTGTTGGGTACACCTTCTATCATAGATCCGAAGGAAAAATATTCGTTGCTAAGAATGGATCCTTTCTAGAGAAGGAGTTTCTCTCGAAAGAAGTGAGTGGGAGGAAAGTAGAACTTGATGAAGTAACTGTACCTGCTCCCTTATTGGAAAGTAGTTCATAGAAATCAGTTCCAGTGATTCCTACACCAGTAAGTGAGGACGCTAATGATGATGATCATGAATCTTCTGATCAAGTTACTACAGAACCTCGTAGGTCAACTAGAGTAAGATCCGCACCAGAGTGGTACGGTAATCCTGTTCTGGAGGTCATGTTACTTGACCATGACGAACCTATGAACTATGAGGAAGCGATGATGAGCCCAGATTCCGCAAAATGGCTTGAGGCCATGAAATCTGAGATGGGATCCATGTATGAGAACAAAGTGTGGACTTTCGTTTACTTGCCCGATAATCGGCAAGCCATAAAGAATAAATGGATCTTCAAGAAGAAGACTGACGCTACAGTAATGTTACTGTCTACAAAGCTCGACTTGCTGCAAAAGGTTTTCGACAAGTTCAAGGAGTTGACTACGATGAGACCTTCTCACCCGTAGCGATGCTTAAGTCTATTCGAATCATGTTAGCAATTGCCGCATTTTATGATTATGAAATTTGGCAAATGGATGTTGTCGGTGTCAAAACCGGCGGATCTCGGGTAGGGGGTCCCGAACTGTGCGTCTAAGGCGGATGGTAACAGGAGGCAGGGGACACGATGTTTTACCTAGGTTCGGTCCCTCTTGATGGAGGTAAAACCGTACGTCCTGCTTTATTTATTCTTGATGATATGAGTATTAGAAGAGTTGATCTACCACGAGATCGGAGAGGATAAACCCTAGAAGCTATCCTATGGTATGATTGTATGTTGTCCTACGGACTAAAACCCTCTGGTTTATATAGACACCGGAGGGGGCTAGGGTTACACAAGGTCGGTTACAAAGGAGGAGATATCCATATCCGTACTACCTAGCTTGCCTTCCACGCCAAGTAGAGTTCCATCCGGACACGAGACAAAGTCTTCAATCTTGTATCTTCATAGTCCATCAGTCCGGCCAAAGGATATAATCCGGCTGTCCGTATACCCCCTAATCCAGGACTCCCTCAGTAGCCCCCGAACCAGGCTTCAATGACGATGAGTCCGGCGCGCAGTGTTGTCTTCGGCATTGCAAGGCGGGTTCTTCTCCATATTTCAAACGTTTGTAAAGCAGTGTCCGGTCCCATAAATGTTTGGACCTCTTGGCTTCTGTGCCCAATAAGGGCTATCTCCCACACGTCGAATGAATGCGAGGCGCCAGGGAATTTTTACACTCGCCCCCCTAACCAGATAAATTAATTGTCTATTAAAGGGATGGGGATTCTTAGATCCGATCCATACCATCCTCCCCCAGCGAGAATCCATCAGAGCACGTTTCAGAAAGATCCATTCCAGCATTGCCGACCTCCGCAGCTCCTCCTCCCGCCCCCGTAGCGCTAAGCCCGGTGATTGGGAGAGGTGTTCAGTCCCACACAGTCGATTAGTCAAACTGCAGACTAAGGGATTTCTCCCTCCGGCGTATATGGTGCCCGTTCGAGCCGGGCTTGCCACCTACAATGGCGGGGATCAAGCGAAGAGCTTTCCCTTTCCCTCTATGGGGGAGCGGGTCTGCCTTGTTCCTTATTTATTAAGGGGACTCGGATTTCCAATTCATCCGTTCCTCCGCGGGCTCCTGGAGTTCTACGGCCTCCAATTACACAATTTCACTCGTGCCTCCATTCTACATATCATCGGCTATGTTGCTCTCTACAAGTTGTTCCTGGGCTGCGAAGCTCACTTCGAGATGTGGAAAAGGCTATTTTGCCTCGTCCCTCGCACACAGAGGGGGTCACTTTATCAAGTGGGCGAAGCCGAAATATGGCGCATCACCGGTACCGGATACCTGAACGGTACCCCGAAGAAGTCGTCCGAAGACTGGCCTTCGGAATGGTTTTATATGGGGGACGTTCCCCTTCCGGACCCTGTTCGGCAGGGTCTTCCTGAGTTCAGCAATGCTCCTCTGAAGAAATGCCGAAGTTGGCACCCACGGAGCCCCCAGGTGGAAGACAATGGAGAATTCCTCTACCTGATGAACCGGATTAAAGCACTGGCTCAATCAGGATTGACAGTAATCGAAGTTATGTCGATTTGCATAACGCGGGGAGTGCAACCACTTCAATATCGTGGGCACCCCTTGTGGTGTTTTAACAGGGCAGATGATGCCACCCGCTGCGGGCGTAAGGGTCCGGACAATGTTGCCACTTTAGCAAAAATTATGTCCGAATTGTTCAAGGGGGAGGAAGAGGAGTTCATCCGCATCAAGCCGCGGGATGGATTCTCCATGTACAATCCTCCAAGCTGGGTAAGTTATATCTCCTTACTCCCATTTTTCCCGCATTCTTTGTCGTAAGTATTCACCTTGCCACTTTGCGGCAGGAACTATGAAAAGTCATAAAGGAGGTCAGCAGCCCTTCTCCACAACCAGAGGACCATGACCGGGCCCTCGACTCCGGACTTGAAGAAGATCCGGTTATATTCGTGGAGCTGATAGACCGGCAATTCTATCAGTTAAGCTGCGATGATGCCATGGTGGCCATTACGGCCGACTATCCCGGACTGCTTCCTACATCGCACGTAAGAAAACCAAAAAAATCCCAACTCCAAAAACTAGGATCCCCTGTTAGGCACTTCACCTACCATATACATATGGCGTTTTTACAGGGAAGGCATTCGGGACGCCCTGCCGAACCCGCAGCAACTTGCCAACAAGAGGCACCAAGGCCGGGCAGGCCAAAAAGGAAGGCGGTCAGGACGGAGACGCCGATGCAAAGGTATAATAGAAACCCCACTCCGTGGTTGTCGTCTTTCTCGAAATGTAACGACGCCCGTGTTTCTTTAACAGAAAAAACGCTCGCCGGAATATGTCCGGCGATGTTGCTAATCACACTTCCACCAGTCGGGCGCTAGGACCGGACATAGAGGCGGAAGCCGATATGGGGCGGGCGCCGGATAATCCCCCTACAGAGGATGTGGATAGATTATCTGCTACAAACTCAGAAGTGGAAAGCGCCATGAATCATAGGCGTCGTCGGGCCGTACTCTGTGACGCTTGTTTCTCACCAAATGCATTTGATGCCTTCAATTCTAGAGATGCGTACCTCTGTGCTGCTCAAGATGGTCTAGCCAGAGCCACGGATCAGTATGTAAAGGATGTATGAGTAAGTAAATCTGACGATTTATATGTATCAGTAGCATAACTGATTTAAGGATCATCTTTATTGTGCAAGTTCTTACAGAGAAGAATACTAGGCTGTCAGAGGAGCTAGAGGAATGCAAGACCCAACTGCGGGCCGCTGTTGCCGCATTGAAGGAACCAAAAAAGTCTCCCGCTGGTAACATTTACTTTAAAGAATGATGGTTACCATATAGTGTGCGACGTGGCTGCAGATCTAACAATAGATGTTGCAGATGAATCCGGAGAAAATCCGGAGGACCAGCATGTCGTGCGACAGCTAGAGGCTGGCAAACGCGTGCTGACTGAGGTTAGGCGGGAGAAAAACAATCTCCAAGACGCCAATATCAAGCTGAGCGTGGAACTAAAAGACGTTCGAGCCCATCTTGCAGACTCCGAGAAGGAGAATAAGCGGCTTCGGCGCGGCATTTTCAGTAAGTGCTTGAACGAATCCTTTTGAGGGAGTTCGGCGAAGAAGCCGACTAACAGCGTTATGTCTGTAGGTATGCTGCGGGTCGTCCCGCGGAGGAAATGCCCGGGTCTGCGGGTGATCTTCTATCCGAGCTCTCACATCTGCACGAACAAGTTCGGCAGGTGATGCAAGGTGTTGCCCAGGCATTGTGGCCATCCGTCTCCCTGCCAGAAGGCGTTGCAGAGCTTACAGAGAAGCTCAAGGGAGCACGGCGGCGCTTCCGATTATGGAAGATATCGGCCTGCCGTCAAGGTGCCAGAGAAGCCCAGGCCATGGTGAAGACGCGGTATAGCAAGGCTGACCCAAATCACATGGCTGAGGTCGGACCTGTGGGGCCCGACGGAAAAGAGATCCCCGTTAGCTTAGTTTGTGGGCAAGTAGAATTAGCCACAAAGTATTCCCAACAGGATTGTAGGCTAGACCGCCTATTGGATGGTATAGAAGAGGAATTTAGTCAGTCTGCATGACTATGTAATTAAAGTGACATGTATAATGCCTTCTAGCTGGATTGTAGATCATTTGTCTTGGCGGACCTTTTCGCTTCAACCTCGGGACCCGATAGTCCGGAGTGTATCCGAATACCCACTCAGTTATATAAGAACCGGGGTATGCGTGGAGACCAGGCGTAGGGGTCATTAGTGCTTGAACAGACAAGTGCCCAACTAGTTATGTTATATTACAAGGGTAGTAAGAAACATCTTCCAGGGAGAATAGTTCCGTTAAGGGTTCCTTTCCCTGGGTAAGCATGCCCTAAAGTGCATGTCCGGACTGCGATAGGAAACGCAGGAAAAACATCTGGGGGCAGATATGGAAAATAAATAAAAATCATCTTTTGTTCACCGACCGAATATTCCCTTAAGAACGCTAGCTTTCGGCTTCACCTAGTTTGAGGTACACATCCGGCTGACCCAACAGTAACAATCGCAGAGGTGCTCCCCTTATGCGCTAGCCGAATTAACGGGAACGTAGGGCATAAATACAAGAGCCAGGCAACCCAGCTTGGCCAAAACTTAAGTCATATCGATGCATATAATGGCGAAAAAAGGTACATGCGGAAGCATAACACATGTGCGGGGCACGAGGCTCAGATAAATAAATAAGCTTCTGTGAAAGAAGCCCCCGGGTATGATGAGCGCGGCTAGCGCATCTATAATGTGCAAGCGAGGCACAAGTTGGCCTTTGAAGGCCTACAGAAGGAATAAAAGAAAGAGAGAAAGAAAAACAAGGCAGATAATGTATATGCAAAAAATGGACAGAGGAAGGAGACGAACATAGAGTCCGGCGCTAGGCGTAGAATCTTCGGAGCCTGGCCGCGTTGTTGGAAATATGCCCTAGAGGCAATAATAAATTGGTTATTATTATATTTCCTTGTTCATGATAATCGTTTATTATCCATGCTATAATTGTATTGATAGGAAACTCAGATACATGTGTGGATACATAGACAACACCATGTCCCTAGTAAGCCTCTAGTTGACTAGCTCGTTGATCAATAGATGGTTACGGTTTCCTAACCAAGGACATTGGATGTCGTTGATAACGGGATCACATCATTAGGAGAATGATGTGATGGACAAGACCCAATCCTAAGCATAGCACTAGATCGTGTAGTTCGTATGCTAAAGCTTTTCTAATGTCAAGTATCATTTCCTTAGACCATGAGATTGTGCAACTCCCGGATACCGTAGGAATGCTTTGGGTGTACCAAACGTCACAACGTAACTGGGTGACTATAAAGGTACACTACAGGTATCTCCGAAAGTGTCTGTTGGGTTGGCACGAATCGAGACTGGGATTTGTCACTCCGTGTAAACGGAGAGGTATCTCTGGGCCCACTCGCTAGGACATCATCATGTGCACAATGTGATCAAGGAGTTGATCACGGGATGATGTGTTACGGAACGAGTAAAGAGACTTGCCGGTAACGAGATTAAACAAGGTATCAGGATACCGACGATCGAATCTCGGGCAAGTATCGTACCGCTAGACAAAGGGAATTGTATACGGGATTGATTAAGTCCTTGACATCGTGGTTCATCCGATGAGATCATCGTGGAACATGTGGGAGCCATCATGGGTATCCAGATCCCGCTGTTGGTTATTGACCGGAGAACGTCTCGGTCATGTGTGCATGTCTCCCGAACCCGTAGGGTCTACACACTTAAGGTTCGATGACGCTAGGGTTATAAAGGAAGCTTGTATGTGGTTAACGAATGTTGTTCGGAGTCCCGGATGAGATCCCGGACGTCACGAGGAGTTCCGGAATGGTCCGGAGGTAAAGATTTATATATGGGAAGTCCTGTTTTGGTTACCGGAAGAGTTTCGGGGTTTATCGGTAATGTACTGGGACCACCGGGAGGGTCCCGGGGGTCCACCAAGTGGGGCCACATGCCATGGGGGGGCACATGGGCTGTAGGGAATGCTCCTTGGTCTACATGGGCCAAGGGCACCAGCCCCACTAAGGCCCATGCGCCTAGAAGGGAGAGGGGGGCAAACCCTAAGGGTAGATGGGCCCTAAGGCCCATATACCCTGCGCCTCCCTCTCCTCCCCCTTGTGGCCGCCACCCCTTGGCCATCTAGGGCTGCCGCCCCCCCTAGGGGTGGGAACCCTAGAGGGGGCGCAGCCCCTCCCTTCCCCTATATATATGAGGCCTAGGGCTGCCCCAAAACACATGTGATTTGATCCCTCGTTGGTGCAGCCCTGCATCTCTCTTCCCCTCCTCTTCTGTGGTGCTTGGCGAAGCCCTGCAGGATTGCCACGCTCCTCCATCACCACCACGCCGTTGTGCTGCTGCTGGATGGAGTCTTCCTCAACCTCTCCCTCTCTCCTTGCTGGATCAAGGCGTGGGAGACGTCACCGGGCTGCACGTGTGTTGAACGCGGAGGTGCCGTGCGTTCGGCACTTGGTCATCGGTGATTTGAATCACGACGAGTACGACTCCCTCAACCCCGTTCACTTGAACGCTTCCGCTTAGCGATCTACAAGGGTATGTAGATGCACTCTCCTTCCCTTCGTTGCTGGTCTCTCCATAGATAGATCTTGGTGACATGTAGGAAAATTTTGAATTTCTGCTACGTTCCCCAACACGCGTTCCATGGGTTCGGCTCGAGTCGATTAGTCGATGCATCCCGCAGTCGGTACGCTCCACCAGTCAGAACTTGGTCAATAATGAAGGGACCTTCCCATTTGGGCTCGAGCTTGTTCTTTTTCTTATCCGGCAGGCGTAGAACTAGTTCGCCAACATTATAAGTTTTGGCCCGTACTTCTCTGCTTTGGTATCTGCGAGCCTGTTGCTGATAAAATGCGGAACGGGCTTTTGCTACGTCGCGCTCCTCCTCCAGGGTGTCCAGACTGTCCTGCCGATCGAGCTCGGCTTCTCTTTCTTCGTACATGCGCACTCGAGGTGAGTCATGAATTATGTCACAGGGCAAGACTTCCTCTGCGCCGTACACCATAAAGAAGGGTGTATATCCGGTACTACAATTCGGCGTGGTCCGCAGCCCCCAGAGTACGGAGTCGAGCTCCTCTACCCAGTGCATGTTAGACTCCGTTAAGGAATGCACTAATCTGGGTTTAATGCTGCTCATTATAAGACCGTTTGCTTGCTCAACTTGGCTGTTGATTTGTGGGTGATAGACTGAAGCATAATCGAGCTTGATGCCCATTTTGTTGCACCAGAGTTTTACCTCATCGGCAGTGAAGTTTGTGCTGTTGTCAGTGATGATGCTGTGGGGACGCCATAACGGTGTACGACCCCGGATATGAAGTCTATCACCGGTCCGGATTCGACTGTTTTAATAGGTTTGGCCTCTATCCATTTGGTGAATTTATCCACCATGACCAGTAAGTATTTTTTCTTGTGGGTTCCCCATTTAAGGGGTCCAACCATGTCAAGCCCCCAGACCGTGAAGGGCCATGTAATGGGGATTGTTTGGAGGGCGGTGGGTGGCATGTGGCTTTGATTTGCAAAGAGCTGGCAACTGGCGCAACGTTGGACCAAGTCCTATGCATCTGCCCGGGCCGTTGGCCAATAGAATCATGTACGGAAAGCCTTGCTTACAAGAGCCCGGGCTGCGGCGTGGTGACCGCCGAGTCCGGTGTGAATTTCTGCCAAAAGGTTACGCCCTTCCTCTTCGGAGATGCACCTTTGAAGGACTCCGGTAGTGCTTTTTTTTATACAATTCTCCCTCATGGACCCTGTAGGTCTTAGATTGCCGCACTATGCAGCGTGCCTCATTTTGGTCCTCCGGAAGTTCCTGCCTAGTTAGGTAGGCCAGGAATGGTTCTGTCCACGGGGCTATGATGGCCATTATTACGTGGGCTGAAGGTGTTATTTCGGTGGCGGAGCCTCCGATTGTGTCAGAGTGTTCGGTATCGGGTATTTTGGCCGGGTCCGGACTATTGTTACCGGTGTCCCCTTCCCATACTACGGATGGCTTGAACAGCCTCTCCAGAAATATGTTGGGGGGGACCGCATCGCGTTTTGCGCCGATGCGGGCGAGGATATCCGCCGCCTGATTGTTTTCCCGAGCCACATGGTGAAATTCGAGCCCCTCGAACCGAGCTGACATTTTTAGGACGGCATTTCGGTAGGCCGCCATTTTCGGATCCTTGGCGTCAAAGTCTCCATTTATTTGGGATATTGCGAGGTTTGAATCCCCACGCACCTCCAGGCATTGAATGCCCATGTAGACTGCCATCCGAAGACCATGCAGCAGAGCTTCGTATTCGGCTGCGTTGTTGTAGTCTGTATACAATATTTGCAGTACGTACTGAACGGTATCTCCAGTTGGGGACGTTAGGACGACGCCAGCCCCTAGACCAGCCAGCATTTTAGAACCGTCGAAGTGCATGATCCAATTGGAGTATGCGTCGTACTCTTTAGGGAGTTCGGCCTCCGTCCATTCGGCGACAAAGTCGGCCAATACTTGCGACTTAATGGCTCGTCGAGGTTTGTATGTTATGTTGAACGGGAGGAGCTCAATGGCCCATTTGGCAATCCGGCCTGTAGCGTCGCGGTTGTTTATAATATCGTTAAGTGGCACTTCCGAGGCTACTGTAATCGAACACTCTTGAAAGTAGTGTCGCAGCTCCGGGATGCCATGAATACCGCATAGGCTATCTTTTGATAATGTGGGTACAGTGATTTGCATGGAGTGAGGACAGTGGATACATAGTATACCGGCTTTTGAAGAGGGAATTTATGTCCTTCAGCTTCTCGTTCGACGACGAGCACTGCGCTTACAACTTGATGAGTTGCCGCAATGTATAACAACATTGATTCGCCGATGTTTGGCGCGTCCAGGATTGGGTTGGTTGCCAAAATGGCCTTTATTTCTTCCAATCTGGCTGTGGCAGCGTTCGTCCACTCGAAGTGTTCGGTGCGTCGAAGGAGGCGATAAAGGGGTAAAGCCTTTTCTCCTAAGCGGGAGATAAAGCGGCTTAGAGCCGCCAATCGTCCAGTTAACTTCTGGATTTGTTTGAGGTCTGTTGGGGTAGCCAACTGTGACAAAGCTCGGATTTTTGCCGGATTAGCTTCAATACCTCTAATGGAGAGAATGAAACCCAGGATCTTTCCGGCTGGTACGCCAAAAACGCATTTTTTCTGGAATGAGCTTGATGTAGTATGTTCGGAGGTTGTCGAATGTGAGCCTCAAGTCGTCTATCAAAGAGTCAACGTGTTTGGTTTTGATGACCACATCGTCTACGTATGCCTCTACTGTTTTGCCGATTTATTTCTTCAGACATGTCTGAATCATGCGCTGATATGTTGCGCCGGCATTTTTGAGCCCAAAAGGCATTGTGTTGAAATAGAAGGGACCGTATGGTGTGATGAATGTCGTTGCGGCTTGGTCGGACTCCGCCATCTTGATTTGGTCGTAACCGGAGTATGCGTCAAGGAAACACAATGACTCGTGTCCTGCGGTAGCATCAATAATTTGATCAATGCAAGGGAGGGGGAAGGGATCCTTTGGGCAAGCTTTATTGAGGTCCTTGAAATCGACACAAAGGCGACAGGATTTATCCTTCTTTGGTACCATCACCAGGTTTGCTAGCCAGTCCGGGTGTTTTATTTCTCTGATGAATCCGGCCTCCAATAACTTGGCTAGTTCCTCTCTCATGGCTTGTCTCTTAGGTTCGGAGAAACGCCAAAGAGCTTGCTTGACCAGCTTGAATCCCTTTAGGATATTGAGGCTATGCTCGGCCAGCCTACGTGGGATTCCTGGCATGTCTGAGGGATGCCAGGCGAATATGTCCCAATTCTCGCGCAGGAACTCTCGTAGTGCGGCATCCACGGCGGGGTTTAACTGTGCCCCGATGGAGGCTGTTTTTGTAGGGTCCGGTGGGTGGACTTGGAATTTGACTATTTCATCCGCTGGTTTAAAAGAGGTGGACTTGGATCTCTTATCGAGTATCATGTCGTCCCTGTCCACTATGGAGCGTAGCGTGGTCAATTCCCCGGCCGAGAGGGCTTCGGATAATGCCTCGAGGGCTAGTGCGGCTGTTTTGTTTTCGGCGCGGAGTGCTGTGTCCGGACCACTGGCGAGGGTGATGATTCCGTTGGGGCCGGGCATTTTGAGCTTCATGTACCCATAATGGGGTACGGCTTGGAAGATCGTGAATGCCTCACGTCCTAAAAGGGCGTGGTATCCACTGCTGAACGGGGCCACTTGAAATGTAATTTCTTCGGACCTATAGTTCTCTGGCGTACCGAATACCACATCTAGTGTGATTTTCCCAGCACATCGTGCCTCCCGACTGGGTATGATTCCCCTGAAGGTTGTGCTACTTTGCTCAATGCGGTTCCAGTCTATTTCCATTTTTTGAAGAGTTTCCTCATAGATGAGGTTTAATCCGCTGCCGCCGTCCATGAGTACTTTGGTGAGTCGAAAGCCGTCCACAATTGGAATGAGGACCAATGCGGCTGGTGCTCGGGATGTTTGGAATTTAGGTTTGTCACTGGCATTGAAGGTAATAGCCGTGTCACTCCATGGATTTATTGCTACTACGTAGCAGATTTCAGCCATGCCACGGAGTGTTCGCTTGCGCCTATTATTTGACGCGAAGGTCTGAAAGAATGTTAACACCGTATTGTTATCCTCGGGATGGTGCTCTGTGGCATTTGGTATAAGAAGATCCTCACCACTTTTGGCTACCTGCCGGAGTGTCCAACATGCTCTAAGGCTGTGCGTTGGTATTGTATCCGCTGTACTATGAATTTTGCAGGGTCCGTTAAGCCATCCCTCCAGTACGGTTCCATGCCCTATAGAGGGTTTTTATTTCTTTGCAACTAGCTTGGGTGTCTTATGATAGTGCACCCTTTTACTTCGGACTGGATGTATATTCAGAGCCGGATTATCCCAAAATGTCGTTTCGGTTTTCCAGGCGCTTTCCATCGCATGATACTTTCGTACTATGGACGCCAAGTCAGCGAAGCGTGATATGTCATGGCGACTTAAGGAGTTAAGGATTCCCTTGTCCATGCAATTATTGCAGAAAAGTGAGATTGCATCTTCCTCACGACAGTCCTTAACCTTGTTCATCACACGGAGGAATCTTGCCTAATAATGATGTACTGTTTCATGGGGCTCTTGCCTGATGTGGGAAAGATCGTTTATGTCTGGGTGGGTGAGTGGATTTGAGTCCAAACCCCTACCCGATCTGAGACCCAGGGGCCGAGGAGTTTCCAATCTTGGAAGTTCGGGTTCCGGAGTGCTGCCCAATAAGTCTGGCCCGCTGCCTGATTCTAGGTTCAGGGCTTGGGTGATGTCCTCCCGTAAGCGGGTATCCGGCTCGGAGAGCTCAGGAATCCGGACATAGTTAGTCCTCAAAATAGAGGAAGAGTTGCCGCATTGTTCCTCCACCACCGCAACGTGATGGGTGACCGATGGAGAGTTAATCTCCCTTTGATCGGGTTTAAGCCCAATCTGATCATAGTCCGTAGTGACTCCCAAGGCGGCAATGCGATCCAAGAGTTCGTTTAGGGAAGAGAGCTCCATTGGATGCATCTGCTCGGAAAATTCCGAGTCGACGTGGAGGCGGTTTTTGATGACCCGAGAAGTCATCCTCGGTGCAGCGGCCGAACAGGCAGTCATGACAAAACTGCCTAGCCGGAGAGTTTGGCCGACAACCAGAGCTCCCGCGGCGGTAATGTTGTTTTTTAACAACGAGATGAGGCATCCTTCCTTACGGTGATGTCATAGAGGAACTCTCAATGAAAGCACCAATGTCGGTGTCAAAACCGGCGGATCTCGGGTAGGGGGTCCCAAATTGTGCGTCTAAGGCGGATGGTTACAGGAGGCAGGGGACACGATGTTTTACCCAGGTTTGGGCCCTCTTGATGGAGGTAAAATCCTACGTCCTGCTTGATTTATTCTTGATGATATGAGTATTACAAGAGTTGATCTACCACGAGATCGGAGAGGCTAAACCCTAGAAGCTAGCCTATGGTATGATTGTATGTTGTCCTACGGACTAAAACCCTCCGGTTTATATAGACACCGGAGGGGGCTAGGGTTACACAAGGTCGGTTACAAAGGATGAGATATCCATATCCGTACTACCTAGCTTGCCTTCCACGCCAAGTAGAGTTCCATCCGGACACGAGACGAAGTCTTCAATCTTGTATCTTCATAGTCCATCAGTCCGGCCAAAGGATATAATCCGGCTGTCCAGATACCCCCTAATCTAGGACTCCCTCATATGTCAAAACTGCATTAACGGATATCTTAAAGAAAAGTTGTATATGATGCAACCAGAAGGTTTTGTCGATCCAAAAGATGCTAACAAAGTGTGCAAGCTCCAGCGATCCATTTATGGACTGGTGCAAGCCTCTCAGAGTTGGAATATACGCTTTGATAGTGTGATCAAAGCATATGGTTTTATACAGACTTTTGGAGAAGCCTGTATTTACAAGAAAGTGAGTGGGAGCTCTGTAGCATTTCTGATATTATATGTAGATGACATATTGTTGATTGGAAATGATACTGAATTTCTGAATAGCATAAAAGGACTCTTGAATAAGAATTTTTCAATAAAAGACCTCGATGAAGCTGCTTATATATTGGGCATCAAGATCTATAGAGATAGATCAAGATGCTTAATTGGACTTTCACAAAGCGCATACCTTGATAAAGTTTTGAAGAAGTTCAAAATGGATCAAGCAAAGAAAGGGTTCTTGCCTGTGTTACAAGGTGTGAAGTTGAGTCAGACTCAATGCCCGGACCACTGCAGAAGATGGAGAGAAAATGAAATTCACTCCCTATGCTTCAGCCATAGGTTCTATCATGTATGCAATGTTGTGTACCAGACCTGATGTGTGTCTTGCTATTAGTTTAGCAGGGAGGTACCAAAGTAATCTAGGAGTGGATCACTGGACAGTGGTCAAGAATATCCTGAAATACTTGAAAAGGACTAAGGATATGTTTCTCGTTTATAGAGGTGACAAAGATCTCGTCGTAAACGGTTACGTCGATGCAAGCTTTGTCACTGATCCGGATGACTCTAAGTCACAAACCGGATATGTATTTTTATTGAATGGTGGAGCTGTTAGTTGGCGGAAGTAGCAAATAAAGGAGTCTGGATGAAGGAGTTCATATCCGATCTAGGTGTCTTACCTAGTGCATCGGGTCCAATGAAAATCTTTTGTGACAATACTAGTGCAATTACCTTGGCAAAGGAATCTAGATTTCACAAGAGAACCAAGCACATCAAGAGACGCTTCAATTCCATCCGCGATCAATTCAAGGAGGGAGACATGGAGATTTGCAAGACACATATGGATCGGAATGTTGCAGACCCATTGACTAAGCCTCCCTCACGAGCAAAACATGATCAGCACCAAGACTCCATGGGTGTTAGAATCATTACTGTGTAATATAGATTATTGACTCTAGTGAAAGTAGGAGACTGAAGGAAATATGCCCTAGAGGCAATAATAAAGTTGTTATTTTTCCTTATATCATGATAAATGTTTATTATTCATGCTAGAATTGTATTAACCGGAAACTCAGTACATGTGTGAATACATAGATAAACTGAGTGTCACTAGTATGCCTCTACTTGACTAGCTCGTTAATCAAAGATGGTTAAGTTTCCTAGCCATGGACAAGAGTTGTCATTTGATGAACGAGATCACATCATTAGAGAATGATGTGATTGACTTGACCCATCCGTTAGCTTAGCACTATGATCGTTTAGTTTATTGTTATTGCTTTCTCCATAACTTATACATGTTCCTATGACTATGAGATTATGCAACTCCCGAATACCGGAGGAACACTTAGTGTGCTATCAAACATCACAACGTAACTAGGTGATTATAAAGATGCTCTACAGGTGTCTCTGATGGTGTTTTGGCATACATCGAGATTAGGATTTGTCACTCCAATTGTTGGAGAGGTATCTATGGGCCCTCTCGGTAATGCACATCACTATAAGCCTTGCAAGCAATGTAACTAATGAGTTAGTTGCGGGATGTTGCATTACAGAACGAGTAAAGAGACTTGCCGGTAACGAGATTGAACTAGGTATTGAGATACCGACGATCGAATCTCGGGCAAGTAACATACCGATGACAAAGGGAACAACGTATGTTGTTATGCAGTTTGACCGATAAAGATCTTCGTAGAATATGTAGGAGCCAATATGAGCATCCAGGTTCCGCTATTGCTTATTGACCGGAGAAGTGTCTTGGTCATGTCTACATAGTTCTCGAACCCGTAGGGTCCGCACGCTTAACGTTCGATGACGATCGATATTATCAGTTTATGTGTTTTGATGTACCGTAGGTAGTTCAGAGTCCCGGATGTGATCACGGACATGACGAGGAGTCTCGAAATAGTAGATACATAAAGATTGATATATTGGACGACTATATTCGGACACCGGAAATATCCCGGAGAAGTTTCGGATAAAATTGGAGTGCCGGAGGGTTACCGGAACCCCCCGGGGGAACTAATGGGCCTGATGGCCTAAGTGGAGAGAGAGAGAGGCGGCTAGGGCAGGCCGTGTTCCCCCTCCCCCTTGGTTCCGAATTGGACTAGGGAAGGGGGGCGCCCCCCTTTCCTTCTCCCTCTCTCCCTCTCCTTCCTTCCCCCCTCTTCCTTGTTGGAAACCTACTAGGAATAGGATTGCTATACCTAGTAGGAATCCTACTTGGGGCGCGCCCCTATAGGGCCGGCCGGCCTCCCCCTTGCTCCTTTATATACGGGGGCAGGGGCACCCTAGAACGCACAAGTTGACAGTTGTCTTAGCCGTGTATGGTGCCCCCCTCCACAGATTTCCGCCTCGGTCATATCGTTGTAGTGCTTAGGCGAAGCCCTGCGTCTGTAACTTCATCATCACCGTCATCACGCCGTCGTGCTGACGAAACTCTCCCTCGGCCTCAACTGGATCAAGAGTATGAGGGACGTCACCGAGCTGAACGTGTGCAGATCGCGGAGGTGCCGTGCGTTCGGTAGTTGGATCGATTGGATCGCGAAGACGTTCGACTACATCAACCACGTTACTAAATGCTTCCGCTTTCGGTCTATGAGGGTACGTGGACACACTCTCCCCTCTCGTTGCTATGCATCACCTAGATGGATCTTGCGTCTGCGTAGGCAATTTTTTTGAAATTACTGCGTTCCCCAACATATACCCCTCCACTCCCTTCTCCATTTGTGAGAGAGCCATCAGAACATGCCTACATTTTCAGCATACATTTTCTGAGAGAGAACCACCTACTCATGTGTTGAGATCAAGATATCCCAATCCTACCACAAGAATCTTGATTTCTAGCCTTCCCCAAATTGCTTTCCACTCAAATCATCTTTCCACCATATCCAAATCTGTGTGAGAGAGTTGTGTGTTGGGGAGAGTATCATTTGAAGCACAAGAGCAAGAAGTTCATCATCAACACACCATCTATTACCTTTTGGAGAGTGGTGTCTCCTAGATTGGTTAGGTGTCTGATACGTCTCCGCCGTATCTATAATTTTTGATTGTTCCATGCCAATATTCTACAACTTTCATATACTTTTGGCAACTTTTTATACTATTTTGGGGACTAACATATTGATCCAGTGCCTAGTGCCAGTTCCTGTTTGTTGCATGTTTTTTGTTTCACAGAATCCATATCAAATGGAGTCCAAACGGAATAAAAACTGACGGAGATTTTTTTGGAATATATATGATTTTTAGGAAGAAAAATCCACGCGAGACGATGCTCGAGGGGCCCACGAGGCAGGGGGCGCCCCACGGGGCAGGCGCGCCCCTGATCCTCGTGGCCACCCGTTAAGGCGGTTGATGCCCTTCTTTCTCTGCAAGAAAGCTAATATCCGGATAGAGATCGTATCAAAATTTCAGCCCAATCGGAGTTACGGATCTCCGGGAATATAAGAAACGGTGAAAGGGTAGAATCTGAGAATGCAGAAACAGAGAGAGACAGATCCAATCTTGGAGGGGCTCTTGCCCCTCCCATGCCATGGAGGCTAAGGACCAGAGGGGAAACCCTTCTCCCATCTAGGGAGGAGGTCAAGGAAGAAGAAGACGATGGGGCCCCCTCCCCCCTTCTCTTCCGGTGGCTCCGGAACGCTGCCGTGGCCATCATCATCGTGATCTACACCAACACCTCCGCCATCTTCACCAACATCTCCATAACCTTCCCCCCTCTATCTATAGCGGTCCACTCTCCCGCAACCCATTGTACCCTCTACTTGAACATGGTGCTTTATGCTTCATATTATTATCCAATGATGTGTTGCCATCCTATGATGTCTGAGTAGATTTCCGTTGTCCTATCGGTGGTTGATGAATTGCTATGATTGATTTAATTTGCTTGTGGTTATGTTGCTATCCTTTGGTGCCCATCATATGATCGCGCGCATGGATCACACCCTAGGGTTAGTTGTATGTTGATAGGACTATGTATTGGAGGGCAAGAGTGACAGAAGCTTCAACCTAGCATAGAAATTGATGCATACGGGGTTGAAGGGGGGACCAATATATCTTAATGCTATGGTTGGGTTTTACCTTAATGAACATTAGTAGTTGCGGATGCTTGCTAATAGTTCCAATCATAAGTGGATAGAATTCCAAGTCAGGGATGACATGCTAGCAGTGGCCTCTCCCACATAATACTTGCTATTGGTCTAGTAAAGTAGTCAATTGCTTAGGGGAATTTCACAACTCCTATCACCACTTTTCCACACTCGCTATATTTACTTTATTGCTTCTTTACTTACAACAGCCCCTACCTTTTATTTACTTGCTCTTTATTATCTTGCAAACCTATCCAACAACACCTACAAAGTACTTCTAGTTTCATACTTGTTCTAGGTAAAGCGAACGTCAAGCGTGCGTAGAGTTGTATTGGTGGTCGATAGAACTTGAGGGAATATTTGTTCTACCTTTAGCTCCTCGCTGGGTTCGACACTCTTACTTATCGAAAACTATTGCGATCCCCTATACTTGTGGGTTATCAAGACCTTTTTCTGGCGCCGCTGCTGGGGAGCAATAGCGTGGGGTGAATATTCTCGTGTGTGCTTGTTTGCTTTATCACTAAGTAATTTTTATTTGTTGTTCTTAGTTGTTCTCTATCTTTAGTTATGGATATGGAACACGAAATACCAAAAAAAAATAGGTGTACTTTCTGCTCATGGAGATGGGGAACCTCCTAAAACCCTCGATGCTGGTTATGTGAAAAATATTATGTACTACTTCAATAATCCTGAGAAAACCCCATTCAATTATGTAATGGGAGTAATGTTGGATCAACATGAATACTTTAGGGATTACTGCTTGACACAAAAAGGGAAACTATTATGGGATCAAATTCATATATTGAATTGGTATGCTAGGCAACTATGCTTGAGATATGATTATACATGTTGCTCTAAGGTGAAGGCTCCACACCTTCCCTTTTCATGTGAATTTAATGATAATGAAACCTTAGCTTCTTATGCTAATGGTATATATGATTACTATGATGTGGAACAAATAGAAGAATTTGTTGCTTTTAAGGGTGCTTATGAAATTGAATCTTTGTTTGAAAAGCATGAAGCTTATGATGATGATGTTTATAGGCCTGAAAATTTAGCTATCTTAAAATATTGCTATGATAATTATGAATATAATTCCTATATTAATGCGCTTATTGAGAAAGTCTTCGTTGTCCAAGAAGAGGCTAATATTTTGCAGGAGTCTATGGAAGAAGAAATTGATGAAACTATGAGCTCATTGGATGAAAAAGATGAGGAGGAGAGCGAAGAACAAAAGGAGGAAGAGCGGATTAGCTACCTGTGCCTACCTTCTAATGAGAGTAACTCTTCAACTCATACATTGTTTAATTTCCCTTCGTGCTTACCGAAGGTGTTGGAAATATGCCCTAGAGGCACTAATAAATTAGTTATTATTATATTTCCTTGTTCATGATAATCGTTTATTATCCATGCTAGAATTGTATTGATAGGAAACTCAGATACATGTGTGGATACATAGACAACACCATGTCCCTAGTAAGCCTCTAGTTGACTAGCTCGTTGATCAATAGATGGTTACGGTTTCCTGACCATGGACATTGGATGTCGTTGATAACGGGATCACATCATTAGGAGAATGATGTGATGGACAAGACCCAATCCTAAGCCTAGCACAAGATCATGTAGTTCGTATGCTAAAGCTTTTCTAATGTCAAGTATCATTTCCTTAGACCATGAGATTGTGCAACTCCCGGATACCGTAGGAATGCTTTGGGTGTACCAAACGTCACAACGTAACTGGGTGACTATAAAGGTACACTACAGGTATCTCCGAAAGTGTCTGTTGGGTTGGCACGAATCGAGACTGGGATTTGTCACTCCGTGTAAACGGAGAGGTATCTCTGGGCCCACTCGGTAGGACATCATCATAATGTGCACAATGTGATCAAGGAGTTGATCACAGGATGATGTGTTACGGAACGAGTAAAAGAGACTTGCCGGTAACGAGATTGAACAAGGTATCGGGATACCGACGATTGAATCTCGGGCAAGTATCGTACCGCTAGACGAAGGGAATTGTATACGGGATTGATTAAGTCCTTGACATCGTGGTTCATCCGATGAGATCATCGTGGAACATGTGGGAGCCAACATGGGTATCCAGATCCCGCTGTTGGTTATTGACCGGAGAACGTCTCGGTCATGTCTGCATGTCTCCCGAACCCGTGGGGTCTACACACTTAAGGTTCGATGACGCTAGGGTTATAAAGGAAGCTTGTATGTGGTTACCGAATGTTGTTCGGAGTCCCGGATGAGATCCCGGACGTCATGAGGAGTTCCGGAATGGTCTGGAGGTAAAGATTTATATATAGGAAGTCCTATTTCGGCCATCGGGACAAGTTTCGGGGTCATCGGTATTGTACCGGGACCACCGGAAGGGTCCCGGGGGCCCACCGGGTGGGGCCACCTATCCCGGAGGGTCCCATGGGCTGAAGTGGGAAGGGATCCAGCCCAAAGTGGGCTGGGGCGCCACTTCCCTTATGGCCCATGCGCCTAGGGTGAAGGGGGAACCCTAAAGAAGAGTCCCAAGGAGGGAAGGCACCTCCTAGGTGCCTTGGGGGGGAGGGAAACCTCCCCTGGCCGCCGCCCCCTAGGAGATTGGATCTCCTAGGGCTGGCGCACCCCCCCTTGGGCTCCCTATATATAGTGAGGGTAGGAGGGCCTCTTGAGACACACCTTATGCCTTTGGTGCAGCCCCTCCCTCTCTCCTAAGTCCTTCTCCTCTCCCGTGGTGCTTGGCGAAGCCCTGCAGGATTGCCACGCTCCTCCACCACCACCACGCCGTTGTGCTGCTGTTGGATGGAGTCTTCCTCAACCTCTCCCTCTCTCCTTGCTGGATCAAGGCGTGGGAAACGTCACCGGGCTGTACGTGTGTTGAACGCGGAGGTGCCGTCCGTTCGGCACTAGGATCTCCAGTGATTTGGATCACGACGAGTACGACTCCATCAACCCCGTTCTCTTGAACGCTTCCGCTTAGCGATCTACAAGGGTATGTAGATGCACTCTCCTTCCCCTCGTTGCTGGTCTCTCCATAGATAGATCTTGGTGACACGTAGGAAAATTTTGAATTTCTGCTACGTTACCCAACAGTGGCATCATGAGCTAGGTCTATTCGTAGTTTCTATGCACGAGTAGAACACAAAGTAGTTGTGGGCGTTGATTTTGTTCAATATGCTTGCCGTTACTAGTCTTATCTTGATTCGGCGGCATCGTGGGATGAAGCAGCCCGGACCAACCTTACACGTACTCTTACATGAGACCGGTTCCACCGACTGACATGCACTAGTTGCATTAGGTGGCTAGCGGGTGTTTGTCTCTCCCACTTTAGTCGGATCGGATTCGATGAAAAGGGTCCTTATGAAGGGTAAATAGCAATTGGCATATCACGTTGTGGTCTTTGCGTAGGTAAGAAACGTTCTTGCTAGAAACCCATAGCAGCCACGTAAAACATGCAAACAACAATTAGAGGACGTCTAACTTGTTTTTGCAGGGTATGCTATGTGATGTGATATGGCCAAAAGGATGTGATGAATGATATATGTGATGTATGAGATTGATCATGTTCTTGTAATAGGAATCACGACTTGCATGTCGATGAGTATGACAACCGGCAGGAGCCATAGGAGTTGTCTTAATTTATTTATGACCTGCGTGTCAACATAAACGTCATGTAATTACTTTACTTTATTGCTAACCGTTAGCTGTAGTAGTAGAAGTAATAAATGACGTGACAACTTCATGGAGACACGATGATGGAGATCATGATGATGGAGATCATGGTGTCATGCCGGTAACTATGATGATCATGGAGCCCCGAAGATGGAGATCAAGAGGAGCAATATGATATTGGCCATATCATGTCACTATTTGATTGCATGTGATGTTTATCATGTTTATACATCTTATTTGCTTAGAACGACGGTAGTAAATAAGATGATCTCTCATTAAAATTTCAAGAAAGTGTTCCCCCTAACTGTGCACCGTTGCGACAGTTCGTAGTTTTGAAGCACCACGTGATGATCGAGTGTATAGATTCTTATGTTCGAATACAATGGGTGTTGACGAGCCTAGCATGTACAGACATGGCCTCGGAACACATGCAAACACTTAGGTTGACTTGATGAGCCTAGCATGTACAGACATGGCCTCGGAACACAGAAGACCGAAAGGTCGAGCATGAGTCGTATAGAAGATACGATCAACATGAAGATGTTCACCGACGTTGACTAGTCCGTCTCACGTGATGATCGGACACGGCCTAGTTGACTCGGATCATGTAATCACTTAGATGACTAGAGGGGTGTCTATCTGAGTGGGAGTTCATAAGATGAACTTAATTATCCTGAACATAGTCAAAAGGATTTTGCAAATTATGTCGTAGCTCGCGCTTCAGTTCTACTGTTTAATTATGTTCCTAGAGAAAATTTAGTTGAAAGTTGATAGTAGCAATTATGCGGACTAGGTCCGTAAACTGAGGATTGTCCTCATTGCTTCATAGAAGGCTTATGTCCTTAATGCACCGCTCAGTGTGCTAAACCTCGAACGTCGTCTGTGGATGTTGCGAACATTTGACATACACGTTTTGATAACTACGTGATAGTTCAGTTAAACGGTTTAGAGTTGAGGCACCAAAGACGTTTTTAAACATCACGAAACACATGAGATGTTTCGAGGGCTGAAATTGGGATTTCAGGCTCATGCCCACGTCAAGAGGTATAAGACCTCCGATGATTTTCTTAGCCTGCGAACTAAGGAGAAAAGCTCAATTGTTGTGCTTGTGCTCAGATTGTCTGAGTACAACAATCGCTTGAATCGAGTGGGAGTTGATCTTCCAGATGAAATAGTGATGGTTCTCCGAAGTCATTACCACCAAGCTGCTTGAGCTTCGTGATGAACTATAATATATCAGGGACATATATGATGATCCTTGAGATGTTCGCGATGTCTGACACCACGAAAGTAGAAATCAAGAAGGAGCATCAATTGTTGATGGTTGGTGAAACCACTAGTTTCAAGAAGGGCAAGGGCAAGAAGGGATACTTCATGAAATGGCAATTCAGCTGCTGCTCTAGTGAAGAAACCCAAGGTTGAACCCAAACCCGAGACTAAGTGCTTCTGTAATAAGGGGAACAGCCACTGGAACAGAATTACCCTAGATACTTGGTAGATGAGAAGGCTGGCAAAGTCGGTAGAAGTATATTGGATATACATTGTGTTAATGTGTACTTTACTAGTACTCCTAGTAGCACCAGGGTGTTAGATACCGGTTCGGTTGCTAAGTGTTAGTAACTCGAAATAAAAGCTACTGAATAAATGGAGACTAGCTAAAGGTGAGATGACGATATGTGTTGGAAGTATTTCCAAGGTTGATCAAATATCGTCCGCTCCCTCTACCATCAAGATTGGTGTTTGCGTTGAGCATAGATATGATTGGATTATGTCTATCGCAATGCGGTTATTCATTTAAGGAGAATAATGGTTACTCTGTTTATTTGAATAATACCTTTAAATGGCCTTACATCTAAAATGAATGGTTTATTGAATCTCGATCGTAGTGATACACATGTTCATGCCAAAATATAGTAATGATAGTACCACCTACTTGTGGCACTGCCACGTAAGTCATATCGGTATAAAACGCATGAAGAAGCTCCATGTTGATGGATCTTTGGGCTCACTCATTTTTGAAAAGTTTGAGACATGCGAACCATGTCTATTGGTGTATATGCATGAAGAAACTCCATGCAAATGGACCATTTGAACTCACTTGATTTTGAATCACTTGAGACATGCAAATCATACCACATGGGCAAGATGACTGAAAGCCTCGTTTTCAGTAAAATGGAACTAGAAAGCAACTTGTTGGAAGTAATATATTTTGATGTGTGCAGTCCAATGAGTGCTGAGGCGTGTAGTGGATATCGTTATGTTCTTACTTCACAGATGATTTGAGTAGATGTTGAGTATATTTACTTGATAAATCACGAGTCTGAATTATTGAAAGGTTCAAGTAATTTCAGGGTGAAGTTGAAAGATCGTCGTGACAAGAGGATAAAAGATCTATGATATGATCATAGAGATGAATATCTGAATTACGAGTTTGGCACAGAATTAAGACATTGTGGAAATTGTTTCACAACTAATACAGCCTGGAACACCATAGTGTGATGGTGTGTCCGAACATCATAACTGCACCCTATTGGATGTGATGCATACCATGATGTCTCTTATCGAATTACCACTATAGTTTATGGGTTAGGCATTAGAGACAACCACATTCACTTTAAATAGGGCACCACGTAATTCCGATGAGATGACACCGTATGAACTATGGTTTGGAGAAACCTGAGTTGTCGTTTCTTAAAAGTTTGGGGCTACGACGCTTATGTGAAAAAAGTTTCAGGCTGATAAGCTCGAACCCAAAGCGGATAAATGCATCTTCATAGGACACCCAAAACAGTTGGGTATACCTCATGTCTCAGATCCGAAAGCAATAAGGGATTGTTTCTAGAATCGGGTCCTTTCTCGAGGAAAAGTTTCTCTCGAAAGAATTGAGTGGGAGGATGGTGGAGACTTGATGAGGTTATTGAACCTTCACTTCAACTAGTGTGTAGCAGGGCACAGGAAGTTGTTCCTGTAGCACCTACACCAACTAAGTGGAAGCTTATGATAGTGATCATGAAACTTCAGATCAAGTCGCTCCCAAACGTCGTAGGATGACAAGGATGCATACTACTTCAGAGTGGTACGTGATCCTGTCTTGGAAGTCATGTTGCTAGACAACAATGAACCTACGAGCTATGGAGAAGCGATGGTGGGCCCGGATTCCGATAAATGGCTCGAGGCCATAAAATCCGAGATAGGATCCATGTATGAAAACAAAGTGTAGACTTTGGAAGAACTACTTGATGGTCGTAAGGCTGTTAGGTACATATGGATTTTTAAGGAAGACGGACAATGATGGTAAATGTCACCATTAAGAAAGCTCGACTTGTCGTTAAGATGTTTTTCGACAAGTTCAAGGAGTTGACTATGATGAGACTTTCACACTCGTAGCAATGCTAAGAGTCTGTTGGAATTATATTAGCGATTACTGCATTATTTATGAAATCTTGCAGATAGGATGTCAAAACATTGTTTCCTCGACGATTTTCTTGAGGAAAGGTTGTATGTGATACAACCGGAAGGTTTTGTAAATCCTGAAAGATGCTAATAAGTATGCAAAGCTCCAGCAATCCTTCTGAGGACTGGAGTAAGAATCTCGGAGTTGGAATGAATGCTTTGATGATGATCAAAGATTTTGGGTTTATACAAAGTTTATGAGAAACTTGTATTTCTAAAGAAGTGAGTGGGAGCACTATAGAATTTCTGATGAGTATATGTTGTTGACATATTGTTGATCAGAAATGACGTAGAATTTCTGGAAAGCATATAGGGTTATTTGGAAAGTGATTTTTCAATGGAAAGCCTGGATTAAGCTACTTGAACATTGAGCATCAAGATCTATAAGGATAGATCAAAACGCTTAATGGTACTTTCAAATGAGCACATACCTTGACATGATCTTGAAGGTGTTCAAGATGGATCAGTCAAAGAAGGAGTTCTTGCCTGAGTTGTAAGGTATGAAGTTAAGACTTAAAGCTCGACCACGGCAGAATAGAGAGAAAGGACGAAGGTCGTCCCCTATGCTTAAGACATAGGCTCTACAGTATGCTATGCTGTGTACCGCACATGAAGTGTGCCTTGCCATGAGTCATCAAGGGGTACAAGAGTGATCCAAGAATGGATCACAGGACAGTGGTCAAAGTTATCCTTAGTAACTAGTGGACTAAGGAATTTTCTCGATTATGGAGGTGGTAAAAGAGTTCGTCGTAAAGGGTCACACCGATGCAAACTTTGACACTAATCCAGATTATTCTGAGTAGTAAACTGGATTCGTATAGTAGAACAGTTATTTTGAATAGCTCCAAATGTAGCGTAGTAGTTGCATCTACAAAATGACATAAGAAATTTGTGAAGTACATACGGATCTGAAAGATTCAGACCCGTTGACTAAAACCTCTCTCACAAGCAAAACATGATCAAACCCAGAACTCATCGAGTGTTAATCACATGGTAAATGTGAACTAGATTATTGACTCTAGTAAACTCTTTGGGTGTTAGTCACATGGGGATGTGACCTTGAGTGTTAATCACATATCGATGTGAACTGGATTATTGACTCTAGTGCAAGTGGGAGACTGTTGGAAATATGCCCTAGAGGCACTAATAAATTAGTTATTATTATATTTCCTTGTTCATGATAATCGTTTATTATCCATGCTAGAATTGTATTGATAGGAAACTCAGATACATGTGTGGATACATAGACAACACCATGTCCCTAGTAAGCCTCTAGTTGACTAGCTCGTTGATCAATAGATGGTTACGGTTTCCTGACCATGGACATTGGATGTCGTTGATAACGGGATCACATCATTAGGAGAATGATGTGATGGACAAGACCCAATCCTAAGCCTAGCACAAGATCATGTAGTTCGTATGCTAAAGCTTTTCTAATGTCAAGTATCATTTCCTTAGACCATGAGATTGTGCAACTCCCGGATACCGTAGGAATGCTTTGGGTGTACCAAACGTCACAACGTAACTGGGTGACTATAAAGGTACACTACAGGTATCTCCGAAAGTGTCTGTTGGGTTGGCACGAATCGAGACTGGGATTTGTCACTCCGTGTAAACGGAGAGGTATCTCTGGGCCCACTCGGTAGGACATCATCATAATGTGCACAATGTGATCAAGGAGTTGATCACAGGATGATGTGTTACGGAACGAGTAAAAGAGACTTGCCGGTAACGAGATTGAACAAGGTATCGGGATACCGACAATTGAATCTCGGGCAAGTATCGTACCGCTAGACGAAGGGAATTGTATACGGGATTGATTAAGTCCTTGACATCGTGGTTCATCCGATGAGATCATCGTGGAACATGTGGGAGCCAACATGGGTATCCAGATCCCGCTGTTGGTTATTGACCGGAGAACGTCTCGGTCATGTCTGCATGTCTCCCGAACCCGTGGGGTCTACACACTTAAGGTTCGATGACGCTAGGGTTATAAAGGAAGCTTGTATGTGGTTACCGAATGTTGTTCGGAGTCCCGGATGAGATCCCGGACGTCACGAGGAGTTCCGGAATGGTCTGGAGGTAAAGATTTATATATAGGAAGTCCTATTTCGGCCATCGGGACAAGTTTCGGGGTCATCGGTATTGTACCGGGACCACCGGAAGGGTCCCGGGGGCCCACCGGGTGGGGCCACCTATCCCGGAGGGTCCCATGGGCTGAAGTGGGAAGGGATCCAGCCCAAAGTGGGCTGGGGCGCCACTTCCCTTATGGCCCATGCGCCTAGGGTGAAGGGGGAACCCTAAAGAAGAGTCCCAAGGAGGGAAGGCACCTCCTAGGTGCCTTGGGGGGGGAGGGAAACCTCCCCTGGCCGCCGCCCCCTAGGAGATTGGATCTCCTAGGGCTGGCGCACCCCCCCCCCTTGGGCTCCCTATATATAGTGAGGGTAGGAGGGCCTCTTGAGACACACCTTATGCCTTTGGTGCAGCCCCTCCCTCTCTCCTAAGTCCTTCTCCTCTCCCGTGGTGCTTGGCGAAGCCCTGCAGGATTGCCACGCTCCTCCACCACCACCACGCCGTTGTGCTGCTGTTGGATGGAGTCTTCCTCAACCTCTCCCTCTCTCCTTGCTGGATCAAGGCGTGGGAGACGTCACCGGGCTGTGCGTGTGTTGAACGCGGAGGTGCCGTCCGTTCGGCACTAGGATCTCCGGTGATTTGGATCACGACGAGTACGACTCCATCAACCCCGTTCTCTTGAACGCTTCAGCTTAGCGATCTACAAGGGTATGTAGATGCACTCTCCTTCCCCTCGTTGCTGGTCTCTCCATAGATAGATCTTGGTGACACGTAGGAAAATTTTGAATTTCTGCTACGTTACCCAACAGAAGGATGATTGCTATGATGATTGTTATGATCCCGTTGATTCTTTTGAAATATCCCTTTTTGATGATGCTTGCGATGCTTGTGGCCAAGATGCCAATATGAATTATGCTTATGGAGATGAACTTGCTATAGTTCCTTATGTTAAACATGAAATTGTTGCTATTGCACCCACACGTGATAGTCCTATTATCTTTTTGAATTCTCCCGACTACACTATATCGGAGAAGTTTGCCCTTATTAAGGATTATATTGATGGGTTGCCTTTTACCGTTGCACATGATGATTTTGATGAATATAATATGCATGTGCTTTCTGCTCCTACTTGCAATTATTATGAGAGAGGAACTATATCTCCACCTCTCTATGTTTCCAATATGATAAAATTGCAAGAAACTGTTTGTACTATGCATTGGCCTTTACTATGTGTGCGTGGATTGTTCTTTTATGACATCTGATGCCTAGGAAGAGAGTTAGAATTTTTCATTACATGATATATGTTACCTTGTGCTCACCACTAAATTACAAATCATTGTTAATTAAAATTGGCTTTGATATACCTTGGGATCCGGGTGGATCCATTACTTGAGTACTATATGCCTAGCTTAATGGCTTTAAAGAAAGCGCTGCCAGGGAGACAACCCGGAAGTTTTAGAGAGTCATTTATTTCTGTTGAGTGCTTTTATATAGTTTAAAAATAACAAAAATAAAGAGGGGAACCCAAAACTCTTTCAAAAAGGAAAGTGAAAGTGGGAAAGACAAGCATTGTTGAAGTGGGAGCTAGCCTTGAACTTTGTTCATGCTCATGGAAACTTTGTGAATATTGATTACAGAAACTTTTAAATAAAAATAATTATCCCCTTGTACAATTCCATTGTATTATAAACATAATGTGCCAAGGTTTGCCTTTAGGATGTTTACATTTGCTTGATGGTTTGTACGGTGCAGGACAGAAACTTTGGCTGTAGTGCACGATTTTACATATTTTGCTGGAACGTCAAATGGTTCTGATTCTTTTTGAAATGTCTTACTATATAAATTGTTTATTTTTCCTAATTTTGGTAGAATTTTTCAAGTATCATAAGTATGGTGAATGTTCATATTATTACAGACTGTTCAGTTGTAGACAGATTCTGTTTTTGATGCATAGTTTGCTTGTTTTGATGAAACTATCTATTCATATCAGTAAGCCATGAAAAAGTTATATTACAGCAGACACAATGTAAAAACAAAATATGAATTGGTTTGCAATAGTACTTAGAGTAGTGATTTGCTTTATTATACTAACGGATCTTACCGAGTTTTCTGTTGAAGTTTTGTGTGGATGAAGTGTTCGATGATCGAGAAGGTCTTGATGTGAGAAGAAGAAAGAGAGGCAAGAGCTCAAGCTTGGGGATGCCCGAGGCACCCCAAGTAAATATTCAAGGAGACTCAAGCATCTAAGCTTGGGTATGCCCCGGAAGGCATCCCCTCTTTCTTCAACAAGTATCGGTATGTTTTCGGATTCGTTTCGTTCATGTGATATGTGCAATCTTGGAGCGTCTTTTGCATTTAGTTTTCATCTTTCTTTTATGCACCATGCTGGTATGAGATAGTCCTTGGTTGATTTATAGAATGCTCTTTGCACTTCACTTATATCTTTTGAGTATGGCTTTATAGAATGCTTCATGTGCTTCACTTATATCATTTGAAGTTTGGATTGCCTGTTTCTCTTTACAAAGAAAACCATCATTTATAGAATGCTCTTTTGCTTCACTTATATTTGTTAGAGCGTGGGCATATCCTTTGTAGAAAGAATTAAACTCTATTGCTTCACTTATATCTATTTATAGAGATGACAGGAATTGGTCATTCACATGGTTAGTCATAACATCCTACATAAAACTTGTAGATCACTGAATATGATATGTTTGATTCCTTGCAATAGTTTTGCGATATAAATATGGTGATATTAGAGTCATGCTAGTGGGTAGTTGTGGATTGTAGAAATACTTGTGTTGAAGTTTGTGATTCCCGTAGCATGCACGTATGGTGAACCGTTATGTGATGAAGTCGGAGCATGATTTATTTACTTATTGTCTTCCTTATGAGTGGCGGTCGGGGACGAGCGATGGTCTTTTCCTACCAATCTATCCCCCTAGGAGCATGCGTGTAGTACTTTCTTTCGATAGATAATAGACTTTTGCAATAAGTATGTGAGTTCTTTATGACTAATGTTGAGTCCATGCATTATACGCACTCTCACCCTTCCACCATTGCTAGCCTCTCTAGTACCGCGCAACTTTCGCCGGTACCATAAACCCACCATAAAAGTAAAAAGTAAAGGCAAAGTAAATAGCAAAACAATATAAAAGTAATGGAGATTGATATGATGAGAATAGACCCGGGGGCCATAGGTTTCACTAGTGGCTTCTCTCAAGAGCATAAGTATTCTATGGTGGGTGAACAAATTACTGTTGAGCAATTGATAGAATTGAGCATAATTATGAGAATATCTAGGCATGATCATGTATATAGGCATCACGTCCGTGACAAGTAGACCGAAACGATTCTGCATCTACTACTATTACTCCACTCATCGACCGCTATCCAGCATGCATCTAGAGTATTAAGTTAAAAATAGAGTAACGCCTTAAGCAAGATGACATGATGTAGAGAGATAAATTCATGCAATATGAAATAAGCCCCATCTTGTTATCCTCGATGGCAATGATACAATACGTGCCTTGCTGCCCCTTCTGTCACTGGGTAAGGACACCGCAAGATCGAACCCAAAGCTAAGCACTTCTCCCATGGCAAGAACTACCAATCTAGTTGGCCAAACCAAACGGATAATTCGAAGAGACTTGCAAAGATAACCAATCATGCATAAAAGAATTCAGAGAAGATTCAAATATTATTCATAGATAGACTTGATCATAAACCCACAATTCATCGGTCTCAACAAACACACCGCAAAAAGAAGATTACATCGAATAGATCTCCACAAGAGAGGGGGAGAACTTTGTATTGAGATTCAAAGAGAGAGAAGAAGCCATCTAGCTACTAACTATGGACCCGAAGGTCTGAGGTAAACTACTCACACTTCATCGGAGGGGCTAGGATGATGTAGAATCCCTCCGTGATGACGGCCCTCTTCCGGCGGAGCTCCGGAACAGGCCCCAAGATGGGATCTCGTGGATACAGAAAGTTGCGACGGTGGAATTAGGTTTTTGTCTCCTCTTCTGATCGTTTTGGGGTATGTGTGTATATATAGGAGGAAGGAGTACGTCGGTGGAGCACCGAGGGGCCCACGAGGTAGGGGGCGCGCCCTAGGGGGGCGCCCCCCACCCTCATGACCACCTCTTTGATCCCTTGCAGTAGGGTCCAGGTCTCCTGGATCACGTTCGGTGAGAAAATCACGTTTCCGAAGATTTTATTCCGTTTGGACTCCGTTTGATATTCTGTTTATCCGTAACACTGAAATAGGCAAAAAACAGCAATTCTGGGTTGGGCCTCCGGTTAATAGGTTAGTCCCAAAAATAATATAAAAGGGGAAAATAAAGCCCAATATAGTCCAAAACATTAGATAATATAGCATGGAGCAATCAAAAATTATAGATACGTTGGAGACGTATCAGGCATCCCCAAGCTTAATTCCTGCTCGTCCACGAGTAGGTAAATGATAAAAAGAGAATTTTTGATGCGGAGTGCTACTTGGCATAATTTCAATGCAAATCTTCTTAATTGTGGTATGAATATTCAGATTAGAAAGATTCAAGACAAAAGTTTATATTGACATAGAAAATAATAATACTTCAAGCATACTAACAAAGCAATTATGTCTTCTCAAAATAACATGGCCAAAAAAGTTATCCCTACAAAATCATATAGTCTGGCTATGCTCCATCTTCCCCACACAAAGTATTTAAATCATGCACAACCCCGATGACAAGCCAAGCAATTGTTTCATACTCTAACTTTTTCAAAACTTTTTCAATTTTCACGCAATACATGAGCGTGAGCCATGGATATAGCAGTATAGGTGGAATAGAATGGTGGTTGTGGAGAAGACAAAAAGGAGAAGATAGTCTCACATCGACTAGGCGTATCAACGGGCTATGGAGATGCCCATCAATAGATATCAATGTGAGTGAGTAGGGATTGCCATGCAACGGATGCACTAGAGCTATAAATGTATGAAAGCTCAACAAAAGAAACTAGTGGGTGTGCATCCAACTTGCTTGCTCACGAAGACCTAGGGCAATTTGAGGAAGCCCATCATTGGAATATACAAGCCAAGTTCTATAATGTAAAATTCCCACTAGTATATGAAAGTGACAACATATGAGACTCTCTATATGAAGAACATGGTGCTACTTTGAAGCACAATATATGAGACTTGCTATATCATGGTGCTACTTTGAAGCACAAGTGTGAAAAAAAAGATAGTAGCATTGCCCCTTTTTTTTGGGCCTTCTTTTTTCTTTGGCCTTTCTCTCTCTTTTTTTGGGACAATGCTCTATTGAATGATGATTATCACACTTCTATTTATTTACAACTCAATGATTACAACTCGATACTAAAACAAAGTATGACTCTATATGAATGCCTCCGACGGTGTACCGGGATATGCAATGAATCACGAGTGACAAGTATGAAAGAATTATGAACGGTGGCTTTGCCACAAATACTATGTCAACTACATGACCATGCTAAGCAATATGACAATGATGGATGTGTCATGATGAACTAGATGGTGGAAAGTTGCATGGCAATATATCTCGGAATGGCTATGGAAATGCCATAATAGGTAGGTATGGTGGCTGCTTTGAGGAAGGTATATGGTAGGTGTATGATACCGGCGAAAGTTGCACGGTATGAGAGAGGCTAGCAAAGGTGGAAGGGTGAGAGTGCGTATAATCCATGGACTCAACATTAGTCATAAAGAACTCATATACTTATTGCAAAAATTTAGAAGTTATCAAAGCAAAGTATTACGCGCATTCTCCTAGGGGGATAGATTGGTAGGAAAAGACCATCGCTCGTCCCCGACCGCCACTCATAAGGAAGACAATCAATAAATAAATCATGCTCCGACTTCATCACATAACGGTTCACCATACGTGCATGCTACGGGAATCACAAACTTCAACACAAGTATTCTTTAAATTCACAACTACTCAACTAGCATGACTTTAATATTATCACCTCCATATCTCAAAACAATTATCATGCTTCAATCTTTTCTTAGTATTCAACACACTCAAAAGAAAGTTTCACAAATCTTGAATACCAAGCATATTATTATTAGGCAAATTGCCATGCTATTAAGAGACTCTCAAATTAATTTAAGTGAAGCATGAGAGATCAATAGTTTCTTTAAAACAAATCCACCACCGTGCTCTAAAGGATCTAAGTGAAGCACATAGAGCAAAATTATAACGCTCAAAAGATATAAGTGAAGCACATAGAGCAAAATTATAACGCTCAAAAGATATAAGTGAAGCACATAGAGCAAAATTATCTAGCTCAAAAGATATAAGTGAAGCACATAGAACAAAATTATCTAGCTCAAAAGATATAAGTGAAGCACATAGAGCAAAATTATCTAGCTCAAAAGATATAAGTGAAGCTCATAGAGTAAAATTATCTAGCTCAAAAGATATAAGTGAGGCACATAAAGTATTCTATCAAATTTTAATTCATGTATGACTCTCTCAAAAGGTGTGTACAGCAAGGATGATTGTGGCATACTAACAAACAAAGACACAAATAATACAAGACGCTCCAAGCAAAACACATATCATGTTGGTGAATAAAAATATAGCTCCAAGTAAATTACCGATGGAAGTGGACGAAAGAGGGGATGCCTTCCGGGGCATCCCAAGCTTTGACTTTTTGGTGTCCTTGGATTATATTGGGGGTGCATGGGCATCCCCAATCTTAGGCTCTTGCCACTCCTTGTTCCATGATCCATCAAAAGAATTCACCCAAAACTTGAAAACTTCACAACACAAAACTCAAAATAGAAAACTCGTGAGCTCCGTTAGCGAAAGAAAACAAAAGACCACTTCAAGGTACTGTAATGAACTCATTATTTATTTATATTGGTGTTAAACCTACTGTATTCCAACTTCTCTATGGATTATAAACTATTTTACTAGCCATAGATTCATCAAAATAAGCAAACAACAAACGAAAAACAGAATCTGTCAAAAACAGAACAGTCTGTAGTAATCTGTAGATAGCGCAAGATCTGGAACCCCAAAAATTCTAAAATAAATTTCTGGATGTAGGAATTTATCTATTAATCATATGCTAAAATAATTAACTAAATATCACTATCCAAATAAAAATGACAGCAGTTCTCGTGAGTGCTAAAGTTTCTGTTTTTTACAGCAAGTTCAACAAGACTTTCCCCAAGTCTTCCCAACGGTTCTACTTGGCACAAACACTAATTAAATACAAAAAACACAACCAAAATAGAGGCTAAATAATTTATTTATTACTAAACAGGAGCAAAAAGAAAGGAATAAAAATAAAATTGGGTTGCCTCCCAACAAGCGCTATCGTTTAACGCCCCTAGCTAGGCATAACGAGCAAGAATAGATCTAGGTATTGCCATCTTTGGTAGGCAATCCATAAGTGGCTCTCATGATAGTTTCATATGGTAATTTTATTTTCTTTCTTGGAAAGTGTTCCATGCCCTTTTTTAATGGAAATTGAAATCTAATATTCCCTTCCTTCATATCAATAATTGCACCAACCGTTCTAAGGAAAGGTCTACCAAGAATAATAGGGCAAGAAGGATTGCAATCTATATCAAGAACAATGAAATCTACGGGCACATAATTCCTATTTGCAACAATAAGAACATCATTAATTCTTCCCATAGGTTTCTTAAGAGTGGAATCCGCAAGATGCAAGTTTAGAGAGCAATCATCAAAATTACGGAAATCTAGTAAATCACACAAAGTCTTGGGAATAGTAGAGACACTAGCACCCAAATCACACAAAGCATAAAACTCATGATCTTTAATTTTAATTTTAATAGTTGGTTCCCACTCATCATAGAGTTTTCTAGGTATACAAACTTTCAACTCAAGTTTTTCTTCATAAGATTGCATCAAGGCATCAACAATATGTTCGGTGAAGGCTTTGTTTCGACTATAAGCATGTGGAGAATTTAGCGCGGATTGCAACAAGGAAATACAATCAATCAAAGAGCAATTTCCATAATTAAATTCCTTGAAATCCAATATAGTGGGTTTAGCAACATCTAGATTTTTATTTCTTCCAATCCCACTTTCATCAATTTCATCATTAAGATCTAAACACTCCGAATTTTTAGAACGCCTTCTAGGTAAAGGAAGATCATATTCGGTTTCATCAAGATTCATATTGCAAAATAAAGATTTAATTGGAGACACATCAATAACTTTTAGATCTTCATCTTGATTTTCATAGGAATTGGAAGAACACGCTTTAATAAAGGCATCTTTGGAAGCACACATCCTAGCGGTTCTTTCTTTACACTCATCAATTGAAATTTTCATGGTTTTAGAGACTCATTAATATCATGCTTAGTTGGAATAGATCTAAGTTTCAAAGCATCAACATCAAGAGCAATTCTATCAATGTTCCTAGCCAAATCATCAATCTTAAGCAATTTTTCTTCAATCATAGCATTAAAATTCTTTTGCGAAGAAATAAATTCTTTAATATTAGATTCAAAATCAGAGGGCATCTTATTATAATTTCCATAAGAGTTGTTGTAGGAATTCCCATAATTATTAGAAGGATTACTAGGATATGGCCTAGGATTAAAATTCCCTCTATAAGCGTTGTTACCAAAATTATTCCTACCAACAAAATTCACATCCATAGATTCATTATTATTCTCAATCAAAGTAGACAAAGGCATATCATTAGGATCAGAAGAAACACTCTTAGTAGCAAATAATTTCATAAGTTCATCCATCTTTTCACTCAACACATTAATTTCTTCTATTGCATGCACTTTTTTATTAGAAGTTCTTTCAGTATGCCATTGAGAATAATTAACCATAATATTATCTAGGAGTTTAGTAGCATCTCCTAAAGTGATTTCCATAAAAGTGCCTCCCGCGGCCGAATCTAAAAGATTTCTAGAAGCAAAATTCAATCCGGCATAAAAAATTGTATAATCATCCACAAATTCAAACCATGAGTAGGGCAATTACGTATCATTAATTTCATTCTCTCCCAAGATTATGCAACATGTTCATGATCAAGTTGTTTAAAGTTCATTATATCGTTTCTAAGAGAGATGATCTTAGCGGGAGGAAAATACTTAGAGATAAAAGCAAGCTTTAGCACGATCTCTAAGCGAAAAAGGAAATAGCTTCAATTTAACGACATCATTATTGACATCTTTTTTCTTTTGCATATCACATAAATCAATGAAGCTATTCAGATGAGTAGCGGCATCTTCACTAGGAAGGCCGGCGAATTGATCTTTCATAACAAGATTCAACAAAGCAGTATTAATTTCACAAGATTCAGCATCGGTAAGAGGAGCAATCGGAGTGCTAAGGAAATCATTATTATTAGTATTGGTGAAGTCACACAATTTGGTAGTATCTTGAGCCATCGCGACAAACAAGCAATCTAACACACGAGTAAACAAAAAGCAAGCGGACAAAAGAGGCAAACAGAGAGGGAGGATAGAGAGAGAGGGCGAATAAAACGGCAAGGGTGAATTGGGGGGAGAGGAAAACGAGAGGCAAATGGAAAATAATGTAATGCGAGAGATAGGGATTGTGATGGGTACTTGGTATATTGAATTTTTGCGTAGACTCCCCGGCAACGGCGCCAGAAATCCTTCTTGCTACGTCTTGAGCTTGCGTTGGTTTTCCCCGAAGAGGAAGGGATGATGCAGCAGAGTAGCGTAAGTATTTCCCTCAGTTTTTGAGAACCAATGTATCAATCTAGTAGGACCCCACGCTCAAGTCCCTCGTACCTGCACAAAGCGATAGCTACTTGCAACCAACGCGATTAGGGGTTGTCAAGCCCTTCACGGTCACTTACGAGAGTGAGATCTGATAGATAGAATATTTTTGGTATTTTTGATATAAATATGCAAAGTAAAAAGTAAGGGCAAAGTAAATAGCAAAACAATATAAAAGTAATGGAGATTGATATGATGAGAATAGACCTGGGGGCCATAGGTTTCACTAGTGGCTTCTCTCAAGAGCATAAGTATTCTACGGTGGGTGAACAAATTACTGTTGAGCAATTGATAGAATTGAGCATAATTATGAGAATATCTAAGCATGATCATGTATATAGGCATCACGTCCGTGACAAGTAGACCGAAACGATTCTGCATCTACTACTATTACTCCACTCATCGACCGCTATCCAGCATGCATCTAGAGTATTAAGTTAAAAATAGAGTAACGCCTTAAGCAAGATGACATGATGTAGAGAGATAAATTCATGCAATATGAAATAAGCCCCATCTTGTTATCCTCGATGGCAATGATACAATACGTGCCTTGCTGCCCCTTCTGTCACTGGGTAAGGACACCGCAAGGTCGAACCCAAAGCTAAGCACTTCTCCCATGGCAAGAACTACCAATCTAGTTGGCCAAACCAAACGGATAATTCGAAGAGACTTGCAAAGATAACCAATCATGCATAAAAGAATTCAGAGAAGATTCAAATATTATTCATAGATAGACTTGATCATAAACCCACAATTCATCGGTCTCAACAAACACACCGCAAAAAGAAGATTACATCGAATAGATCTCCACAAGAGAGGGGGAGAACTTTGTATTGAGATTCAAAGAGAGAGAAGAAGCCATCTAGCTACTAACTATGGACCCGAAGGTCTGAGGTAAACTACTCACACTTCATCGGAGGGGCTAGGATGATGTAGAATCCCTCCGTGATGACGGCCCTCTTCCGGCGGAGCTCCGGAACAGGCCCCAAGATGGGATCTCGTGGATACAGAAAGTTGCGACGGTGGAATTAGGTTTTTGTCTCCTCTTCTGATCGTTTTGGGGTATGTGTGTATATATAGGAGGAAGGAGTACGTCGGTGGAGCACCGAGGGGCCCACGAGGTAGGGGGCGCGCCCTAGGGGGGCGCCCCCCACCCTCATGACCACCTCTTTGATCCCTTGCAGTAGGGTCCAGGTCTCCTGGATCACGTTCGGTGAGAAAATCACGTTTCCGAAGATTTTATTCCGTTTGGACTCCGTTTGATATTCTGTTTATCCGTAACACTGAAATAGGCAAAAAACAGCAATTCTGGGTTGGGCCTCCGGTTAATAGGTTAGTCCCAAAAATAATATAAAAGGGGAAAATAAAGCCCAATATAGTCCAAAACATTAGATAATATAGCATGGAGCAATCAAAAATTATAGATACGTTGGAGACGTATCAGGCATCCCCAAGCTTAATTCATGCTCGTCCACGAGTAGGTAAATGATAAAAAGAGAATTTTTGATGCGGAGTGCTACTTGGCATAATTTCAATGCAAATCTTCTTAATTGTGGTATGAATATTCAGATTAGAAAGATTCAAGACAAAAGTTTATATTGACATAGAAAATAATAATACTTCAAGCATACTAACAAAGCAATTATGTCTTCTCAAAATAACATGGCCAAAAAAGTTATCCCTACAAAATCATATAGTCTGGCTATGCTCCATCTTCCCCACACAAAGTATTTAAATCATGCACAACCCCGATGACAAGCCAAGCAATTGTTTCATACTCTAACTTTTTCAAAACTTTTTCAATTTTCACGCAATACATGAGCGTGAGCCATGGATATAGCAGTATAGGTGGAATAGAATGGTGGTTGTGGAGAAGACAAAAAGGAGAAGATAGTCTCACATCGACTAGGCGTATCAACGGGCTATGGAGATGCCCATCAATAGATATCAATGTGAGTGAGTAGGGATTGCCATGCAACGGATGCACTAGAGCTATAAATGTATGAAAGCTCAACAAAAGAAACTAGTGGGTGTGCATCCAACTTGCTTGCTCACGAAGACCTAGGGCAATTTGAGGAAGCCCATCATTGGAATATACAAGCCAAGTTCTATAATGTAAAATTCCCACTAGTATATGAAAGTGACAACATATGAGACTCTCTATATGAAGAACATGGTGCTACTTTGAAGCACAATATATGAGACTTGCTATATCATGGTGCTACTTTGAAGCACAAGTGTGAAAAAAAAGATAGTAGCATTGCCCCTTTTTTTTGGGCCTTCTTTTTTCTTTGGCCTTTCTCTCTCTTTTTTTGGGACAATGCTCTATTGAATGATGATTATCACACTTCTATTTATTTACAACTCAATGATTACAACTCGATACTAAAACAAAGTATGACTCTATATGAATGCCTCCGACGGTGTACCGGGATATGCAATGAATCACGAGTGACAAGTATGAAAGAATTATGAACGGTGGCTTTGCCACAAATACTATGTCAACTACATGACCATGCTAAGCAATATGACAATGATGGATGTGTCATGATGAACTAGATGGTGGAAAGTTGCATGGCAATATATCTCGGAATGGCTATGGAAATGCCATAATAGGTAGGTATGGTGGCTGCTTTGAGGAAGGTATATGGTAGGTGTATGATACCGGCGAAAGTTGCACGGTATGAGAGAGGCTAGCAAAGGTGGAAGGGTGAGAGTGCGTATAATCCATGGACTCAACATTAGTCATAAAGAACTCATATACTTATTGCAAAAATTTAGAAGTTATCAAAGCAAAGTATTACGCGCATTCTCCTAGGGGGATAGATTGGTAGGAAAAGACCATCGCTCGTCCCCGACCGCCACTCATAAGGAAGACAATCAATAAATAAATCATGCTCCGACTTCATCACATAACGGTTCACCATACGTGCATGCTACGGGAATCACAAACTTCAACACAAGTATTCTTTAAATTCACAACTACTCAACTAGCATGACTTTAATATTATCACCTCCATATCTCAAAACAATTATCATGCTTCAATCTTTTCTTAGTATTCAACACACTCAAAAGAAAGTTTCACAAATCTTGAATACCAAGCATATTATTATTAGGCAAATTGCCATGCTATTAAGAGACTCTCAAATTAATTTAAGTGAAGCATGAGAGATCAATAGTTTCTTTAAAACAAATCCACCACCGTGCTCTAAAGGATCTAAGTGAAGCACATAGAGCAAAATTATAACGCTCAAAAGATATAAGTGAAGCACATAGAGCAAAATTATAACGCTCAAAAGATATAAGTGAAGCACATAGAGCAAAATTATCTAGCTCAAAAGATATAAGTGAAGCACATAGAACAAAATTATCTAGCTCAAAAGATATAAGTGAAGCACATAGAGCAAAATTATCTAGCTCAAAAGATATAAGTGAAGCTCATAGAGTAAAATTATCTAGCTCAAAAGATATAAGTGAGGCACATAAAGTATTCTATCAAATTTTAATTCATGTATGACTCTCTCAAAAGGTGTGTACAGCAAGGATGATTGTGGCATACTAACAAACAAAGACACAAATAATACAAGACGCTCCAAGCAAAACACATATCATGTTGGTGAATAAAAATATAGCTCCAAGTAAATTACCGATGGAAGTGGACGAAAGAGGGGATGCCTTCCGGGGCATCCCAAGCTTTGACTTTTTGGTGTCCTTGGATTATATTGGGGGTGCATGGGCATCCCCAATCTTAGTCTCTTGCCACTCCTTGTTCCATGATCCATCAAAAGAATTCACCCAAAACTTGAAAACTTCACAACACAAAACTCAAAATAGAAAACTCGTGAGCTCCGTTAGCGAAAGAAAACAAAAGACCACTTCAAGGTACTGTAATGAACTCATTATTTATTTATATTGGTGTTAAACCTACTGTATTCCAACTTCTCTATGGATTATAAACTATTTTACTAGCCATAGATTCATCAAAATAAGCAAACAACAAACGAAAAACAGAATCTGTCAAAAACAGAACAGTCTGTAGTAATCTGTAGATAGCGCAAGATCTGGAACCCCAAAAATTCTAAAATAAATTTCTGGATGTAGGAATTTATCTATTAATCATATGCTAAAATAATTAACTAAATATCACTATCCAAATAAAAATGACAGCAGTTCTCGTGAGTGCTAAAGTTTCTGTTTTTTACAGCAAGTTCAACAAGACTTTCCCCAAGTCTTCCCAACGGTTCTACTTGGCACAAACACTAATTAAATACAAAAAACACAACCAAAATAGAGGCTAAATAATTTATTTATTACTAAACAGGAGCAAAAAGAAAGGAATAAAAATAAAATTGGGTTGCCTCCCAACAAGCGCTATCGTTTAACGCCCCTAGCTAGGCATAACGAGCAAGAATAGATCTAGGTATTGCCATCTTTGGTAGGCAATCCATAAGTGGCTCTCATGATAGTTTCATATGGTAATTTTATTTTCTTTCTTGGAAAGTGTTCCATGCCCTTTTTTAATGGAAATTGAAATCTAATATTCCCTTCCTTCATATCAATAATCGCACCAACCGTTCTAAGGAAAGGTCTACCAAGAATAATAGGGCAAGAAGGATTGCAATCTATATCAAGAACAATGAAATCTACGGGCACATAATTCCTATTTGCAACAATAAGAACATCATTAATTCTTCCCATAGGTTTCTTAAGAGTGGAATCCGCAAGATGCAAGTTTAGAGAGCAATCATCAAAATTACGGAAATCTAGTAAATCACACAAAGTCTTGGGAATAGTAGAGACACTAGCACCCAAATCACACAAAGCATAAAACTCATGATCTTTAATTTTAATTTTAATAGTTGGTTCCCACTCATCATAGAGTTTTCTAGGTATACAAACTTTCAACTCAAGTTTTTCTTCATAAGATTGCATCAAGGCATCAACAATATGTTCGGTGAAGGCTTTGTTTCGACTATAAGCATGTGGAGAATTTAGCGCGGATTGCAACAAGGAAATACAATCAATCAAAGAGCAATTTCCATAATTAAATTCCTTGAAATCCAATATAGTGGGTTTAGCAACATCTAGATTTTTATTTCTTCCAATCCCACTTTCATCAATTTCATCATTAAGATCTAAACACTCCGAATTTTTAGAACGCCTTCTAGGTAAAGGAAGATCATATTCGGTTTCATCAAGATTCATATTGCAAAATAAAGATTTAATTGGAGACACATCAATAACTTTTAGATCTTCATCTTGATTTTCATAGGAATTGGAAGAACACGCTTTAATAAAGGCATCTTTGGAAGCACACATCCTAGCGGTTCTTTCTTTACACTCATCAATTGAAATTTTCATGGTTTTAGAGACTCATTAATATCATGCTTAGTTGGAATAGATCTAAGTTTCAAAGCATCAACATCAAGAGCAATTCTATCAATGTTCCTAGCCAAATCATCAATCTTAAGCAATTTTTCTTCAATCATAGCATTAAAATTCTTTTGCGAAGAAATAAATTCTTTAATATTAGATTCAAAATCAGAGGGCATCTTATTATAATTTCCATAAGAGTTGTTGTAGGAATTCCCATAATTATTAGAAGGATTACTAGGATATGGCCTAGGATTAAAATTCCCTCTATAAGCGTTGTTACCAAAATTATTCCTACCAACAAAATTCACATCCATAGATTCATTATTATTCTCAATCAAAGTAGACAAAGGCATATCATTAGGATCAGAAGAAACACTCTTAGTAGCAAATAATTTCATAAGTTCATCCATCTTTTCACTCAACACATTAATTTCTTCTATTGCATGCACTTTTTTATTAGAAGTTCTTTCAGTATGCCATTGAGAATAATTAACCATAATATTATCTAGGAGTTTAGTAGCATCTCCTAAAGTGATTTCCATAAAAGTGCCTCCCGCGGCCGAATCTAAAAGATTTCTAGAAGCAAAATTCAATCCGGCATAAAAAATTGTATAATCATCCACAAATTCAAACCATGAGTAGGGCAATTACGTATCATTAATTTCATTCTCTCCCAAGATTATGCAACATGTTCATGATCAAGTTGTTTAAAGTTCATTATATCGTTTCTAAGAGAGATGATCTTAGCGGGAGGAAAATACTTAGAGATAAAAGCAAGCTTTAGCACGATCTCTAAGCGAAAAAGGAAATAGCTTCAATTTAACGACATCATTATTGACATCTTTTTTCTTTTGCATATCACATAAATCAATGAAGCTATTCAGATGAGTAGCGGCATCTTCACTAGGAAGGCCGGCGAATTGATCTTTCATAACAAGATTCAACAAAGCAGTATTAATTTCACAAGATTCAGCATCGGTAAGAGGAGCAATCGGAGTGCTAAGGAAATCATTATTATTAGTATTGGTGAAGTCACACAATTTGGTAGTATCTTGAGCCATCGCGACAAACAAGCAATCTAACACACGAGTAAACAAAAAGCAAGCGGACAAAAGAGGCAAACAGAGAGGGAGGATAGAGAGAGAGGGCGAATAAAACGGCAAGGGTGAATTGGGGGGAGAGGAAAACGAGAGGCAAATGGAAAATAATGTAATGCGAGAGATAGGGATTGTGATGGGTACTTGGTATATTGAATTTTTGCGTAGACTCCCCGGCAACGGCGCCAGAAATCCTTCTTGCTACGTCTTGAGCTTGCGTTGGTTTTCCCCGAAGAGGAAGGGATGATGCAGCAGAGTAGCGTAAGTATTTCCCTCAGTTTTTGAGAACCAATGTATCAATCTAGTAGGACCCCACGCTCAAGTCCCTCGTACCTGCACAAAGCGATAGCTACTTGCAACCAACGCGATTAGGGGTTGTCAAGCCCTTCACGGTCACTTACGAGAGTGAGATCTGATAGATAGAATATTTTTGGTATTTTTGATATAAATATGCAAAGTAAAAAGTAAGGGCAAAGTAAATAGCAAAACAATATAAAAGTAATGGAGATTGATATGATGAGAATAGACCTGGGGGCCATAGGTTTCACTAGTGGCTTCTCTCAAGAGCATAAGTATTCTACGGTGGGTGAACAAATTACTGTTGAGCAATTGATAGAATTGAGCATAATTATGAGAATATCTAAGCATGATCATGTATATAGGCATCACGTCCGTGACAAGTAGACCGAAACGATTCTGCATCTACTACTATTACTCCACTCATCGACCGCTATCCAGCATGCATCTAGAGTATTAAGTTAAAAATAGAGTAACGCCTTAAGCAAGATGACATGATGTAGAGAGATAAATTCATGCAATATGAAATAAGCCCCATCTTGTTATCCTCGATGGCAATGATACAATACGTGCCTTGCTGCCCCTTCTGTCACTGGGTAAGGACACCGCAAGGTCGAACCCAAAGCTAAGCACTTCTCCCATGGCAAGAACTACCAATCTAGTTGGCCAAACCAAACGGATAATTCGAAGAGACTTGCAAAGATAACCAATCATGCATAAAAGAATTCAGAGAAGATTCAAATATTATTCATAGATAGACTTGATCATAAACCCACAATTCATCGGTCTCAACAAACACACCGCAAAAAGAAGATTACATCGAATAGATCTCCACAAGAGAGGGGGAGAACTTTGTATTGAGATTCAAAGAGAGAGAAGAAGCCATCTAGCTACTAACTATGGACCCGAAGGTCTGAGGTAAACTACTCACACTTCATCGGAGGGGCTAGGATGATGTAGAATCCCTCCGTGATGACGGCCCTCTTCCGGCGGAGCTCCGGAACAGGCCCCAAGATGGGATCTCGTGGATACAGAAAGTTGCGACGGTGGAATTAGGTTTTTGTCTCCTCTTCTGATCGTTTTGGGGTATGTGTGTATATATAGGAGGAAGGAGTACGTCGGTGGAGCACCGAGGGGCCCACGAGGTAGGGGGCGCGCCCTAGGGGGGCGCCCCCCACCCTCATGACCACCTCTTTGATCCCTTGCAGTAGGGTCCAGGTCTCCTGGATCACGTTCGGTGAGAAAATCACGTTTCCGAAGATTTTATTCCGTTTGGACTCCGTTTGATATTCTGTTTATCCGTAACACTGAAATAGGCAAAAAACAGCAATTCTGGGTTGGGCCTCCGGTTAATAGGTTAGTCCCAAAAATAATATAAAAGGGGAAAATAAAGCCCAATATAGTCCAAAACATTAGATAATATAGCATGGAGCAATCAAAAATTATAGATACGTTGGAGACGTATCAGGCATCCCCAAGCTTAATTCCTGCTCGTCCACGAGTAGGTAAATGATAAAAAGAGAATTTTTGATGCGGAGTGCTACTTGGCATAATTTCAATGCAAATCTTCTTAATTGTGGTATGAATATTCAGATTAGAAAGATTCAAGACAAAAGTTTATATTGACATAGAAAATAATAATACTTCAAGCATACTAACAAAGCAATTATGTCTTCTCAAAATAACATGGCCAAAAAAGTTATCCCTACAAAATCATATAGTCTGGCTATGCTCCATCTTCCCCACACAAAGTATTTAAATCATGCACAACCCCGATGACAAGCCAAGCAATTGTTTCATACTCTAACTTTTTCAAAACTTTTTCAATTTTCACGCAATACATGAGCGTGAGCCATGGATATAGCAGTATAGGTGGAATAGAATGGTGGTTGTGGAGAAGACAAAAAGGAGAAGATAGTCTCACATCGACTAGGCGTATCAACGGGCTATGGAGATGCCCATCAATAGATATCAATGTGAGTGAGTAGGGATTGCCATGCAACGGATGCACTAGAGCTATAAATGTATGAAAGCTCAACAAAAGAAACTAGTGGGTGTGCATCCAACTTGCTTGCTCACGAAGACCTAGGGCAATTTGAGGAAGCCCATCATTGGAATATACAAGCCAAGTTCTATAATGTAAAATTCCCACTAGTATATGAAAGTGACAACATATGAGACTCTCTATATGAAGAACATGGTGCTACTTTGAAGCACAATATATGAGACTTGCTATATCATGGTGCTACTTTGAAGCACAAGTGTGAAAAAAAAGATAGTAGCATTGCCCCTTTTTTTTGGGCCTTCTTTTTTCTTTGGCCTTTCTCTCTCTTTTTTTGGGACAATGCTCTATTGAATGATGATTATCACACTTCTATTTATTTACAACTCAATGATTACAACTCGATACTAAAACAAAGTATGACTCTATATGAATGCCTCCGACGGTGTACCGGGATATGCAATGAATCACGAGTGACAAGTATGAAAGAATTATGAACGGTGGCTTTGCCACAAATACTATGTCAACTACATGACCATGCTAAGCAATATGACAATGATGGATGTGTCATGATGAACTAGATGGTGGAAAGTTGCATGGCAATATATCTCGGAATGGCTATGGAAATGCCATAATAGGTAGGTATGGTGGCTGCTTTGAGGAAGGTATATGGTAGGTGTATGATACCGGCGAAAGTTGCACGGTATGAGAGAGGCTAGCAAAGGTGGAAGGGTGAGAGTGCGTATAATCCATGGACTCAACATTAGTCATAAAGAACTCATATACTTATTGCAAAAATTTAGAAGTTATCAAAGCAAAGTATTACGCGCATTCTCCTAGGGGGATAGATTGGTAGGAAAAGACCATCGCTCGTCCCCGACCGCCACTCATAAGGAAGACAATCAATAAATAAATCATGCTCCGACTTCATCACATAACGGTTCACCATACGTGCATGCTACGGGAATCACAAACTTCAACACAAGTATTCTTTAAATTCACAACTACTCAACTAGCATGACTTTAATATTATCACCTCCATATCTCAAAACAATTATCATGCTTCAATCTTTTCTTAGTATTCAACACACTCAAAAGAAAGTTTCACAAATCTTGAATACCAAGCATATTATTATTAGGCAAATTGCCATGCTATTAAGAGACTCTCAAATTAATTTAAGTGAAGCATGAGAGATCAATAGTTTCTTTAAAACAAATCCACCACCGTGCTCTAAAGGATCTAAGTGAAGCACATAGAGCAAAATTATAACGCTCAAAAGATATAAGTGAAGCACATAGAGCAAAATTATAACGCTCAAAAGATATAAGTGAAGCACATAGAGCAAAATTATCTAGCTCAAAAGATATAAGTGAAGCACATAGAACAAAATTATCTAGCTCAAAAGATATAAGTGAAGCACATAGAGCAAAATTATCTAGCTCAAAAGATATAAGTGAAGCTCATAGAGTAAAATTATCTAGCTCAAAAGATATAAGTGAGGCACATAAAGTATTCTATCAAATTTTAATTCATGTATGACTCTCTCAAAAGGTGTGTACAGCAAGGATGATTGTGGCATACTAACAAACAAAGACACAAATAATACAAGACGCTCCAAGCAAAACACATATCATGTTGGTGAATAAAAATATAGCTCCAAGTAAATTACCGATGGAAGTGGACGAAAGAGGGGATGCCTTCCGGGGCATCCCAAGCTTTGACTTTTTGGTGTCCTTGGATTATATTGGGGGTGCATGGGCATCCCCAATCTTAGGCTCTTGCCACTCCTTGTTCCATGATCCATCAAAAGAATTCACCCAAAACTTGAAAACTTCACAACACAAAACTCAAAATAGAAAACTCGTGAGCTCCGTTAGCGAAAGAAAACAAAAGACCACTTCAAGGTACTGTAATGAACTCATTATTTATTTATATTGGTGTTAAACCTACTGTATTCCAACTTCTCTATGGATTATAAACTATTTTACTAGCCATAGATTCATCAAAATAAGCAAACAACAAACGAAAAACAGAATCTGTCAAAAACAGAACAGTCTGTAGTAATCTGTAGATAGCGCAAGATCTGGAACCCCAAAAATTCTAAAATAAATTTCTGGATGTAGGAATTTATCTATTAATCATATGCTAAAATAATTAACTAAATATCACTATCCAAATAAAAATGACAGCAGTTCTCGTGAGTGCTAAAGTTTCTGTTTTTTACAGCAAGTTCAACAAGACTTTCCCCAAGTCTTCCCAGCGGTTCTACTTGGCACAAACACTAATTAAATACAAAAAACACAACCAAAATAGAGGCTAAATAATTTATTTATTACTAAACAGGAGCAAAAAGAAAGGAATAAAAATAAAATTGGGTTGCCTCCCAACAAGCGCTATCGTTTAACGCCCCTAGCTAGGCATAACGAGCAAGAATAGATCTAGGTATTGCCATCTTTGGTAGGCAATCCATAAGTGGCTCTCATGATAGTTTCATATGGTAATTTTATTTTCTTTCTTGGAAAGTGTTCCATGCCCTTTTTTAATGGAAATTGAAATCTAATATTCCCTTCCTTCATATCAATAATCGCACCAACCGTTCTAAGGAAAGGTCTACCAAGAATAATAGGGCAAGAAGGATTGCAATCTATATCAAGAACAATGAAATCTACGGGCACATAATTCCTATTTGCAACAATAAGAACATCATTAATTCTTCCCATAGGTTTCTTAAGAGTGGAATCCGCAAGATGCAAGTTTAGAGAGCAATCATCAAAATTACGGAAATCTAGTAAATCACACAAAGTCTTGGGAATAGTAGAGACACTAGCACCCAAATCACACAAAGCATAAAACTCATGATCTTTAATTTTAATTTTAATAGTTGGTTCCCACTCATCATAGAGTTTTCTAGGTATACAAACTTTCAACTCAAGTTTTTCTTCATAAGATTGCATCAAGGCATCAACAATATGTTCGGTGAAGGCTTTGTTTCGACTATAAGCATGTGGAGAATTTAGCGCGGATTGCAACAAGGAAATACAATCAATCAAAGAGCAATTTCCATAATTAAATTCCTTGAAATCCAATATAGTGGGTTTAGCAACATCTAGATTTTTATTTCTTCCAATCCCACTTTCATCAATTTCATCATTAAGATCTAAACACTCCGAATTTTTAGAACGCCTTCTAGGTAAAGGAAGATCATATTCGGTTTCATCAAGATTCATATTGCAAAATAAAGATTTAATTGGAGACACATCAATAACTTTTAGATCTTCATCTTGATTTTCATAGGAATTGGAAGAACACGCTTTAATAAAGGCATCTTTGGAAGCACACATCCTAGCGGTTCTTTCTTTACACTCATCAATTGAAATTTTCATGGTTTTAGAGACTCATTAATATCATGCTTAGTTGGAATAGATCTAAGTTTCAAAGCATCAACATCAAGAGCAATTCTATCAATGTTCCTAGCCAAATCATCAATCTTAAGCAATTTTTCTTCAATCATAGCATTAAAATTCTTTTGCGAAGAAATAAATTCTTTAATATTAGATTCAAAATCAGAGGGCATCTTATTATAATTTCCATAAGAGTTGTTGTAGGAATTCCCATAATTATTAGAAGGATTACTAGGATATGGCCTAGGATTAAAATTCCCTCTATAAGCGTTGTTACCAAAATTATTCCTACCAACAAAATTCACATCCATAGATTCATTATTATTCTCAATCAAAGTAGACAAAGGCATATCATTAGGATCAGAAGAAACACTCTTAGTAGCAAATAATTTCATAAGTTCATCCATCTTTTCACTCAACACATTAATTTCTTCTATTGCATGCACTTTTTTATTAGAAGTTCTTTCAGTATGCCATTGAGAATAATTAACCATAATATTATCTAGGAGTTTAGTAGCATCTCCTAAAGTGATTTCCATAAAAGTGCCTCCCGCGGCCGAATCTAAAAGATTTCTAGAAGCAAAATTCAATCCGGCATAAAAAATTGTATAATCATCCACAAATTCAAACCATGAGTAGGGCAATTACGTATCATTAATTTCATTCTCTCCCAAGATTATGCAACATGTTCATGATCAAGTTGTTTAAAGTTCATTATATCGTTTCTAAGAGAGATGATCTTAGCGGGAGGAAAATACTTAGAGATAAAAGCAAGCTTTAGCACGATCTCTAAGCGAAAAAGGAAATAGCTTCAATTTAACGACATCATTATTGACATCTTTTTTCTTTTGCATATCACATAAATCAATGAAGCTATTCAGATGAGTAGCGGCATCTTCACTAGGAAGGCCGGCGAATTGATCTTTCATAACAAGATTCAACAAAGCAGTATTAATTTCACAAGATTCAGCATCGGTAAGAGGAGCAATCGGAGTGCTAAGGAAATCATTATTATTAGTATTGGTGAAGTCACACAATTTGGTAGTATCTTGAGCCATCGCGACAAACAAGCAATCTAACACACGAGTAAACAAAAAGCAAGCGGACAAAAGAGGCAAACAGAGAGGGAGGATAGAGAGAGAGGGCGAATAAAACGACAAGGGTGAATTGGGGGGAGAGGAAAACGAGAGGCAAATGGAAAATAATGTAATGCGAGAGATAGGGATTGTGATGGGTACTTGGTATATTGAATTTTTGCGTAGACTCCCCGGCAACGGCGCCAGAAATCCTTCTTGCTACGTCTTGAGCTTGCGTTGGTTTTCCCCGAAGAGGAAGGGATGATGCAGCAGAGTAGCGTAAGTATTTCCCTCAGTTTTTGAGAACCAATGTATCAATCCAGTAGGACCCCACGCTCAAGTCCCTCGTACCTGCACAAAGCGATAGCTACTTGCAACCAACGCGATTAGGGGTTGTCAAGCCCTTCACGGTCACTTACGAGAGTGAGATCTGATAGATAGAATATTTTTGGTATTTTTGATATAAATATGCAAAGTAAAAAGTAAGGGCAAAGTAAATAGCAAAACAATATAAAAGTAATGGAGATTGATATGATGAGAATAGACCTGGGGGCCATAGGTTTCACTAGTGGCTTCTCTCAAGAGCATAAGTATTCTACGGTGGGTGAACAAATTACTGTTGAGCAATTGATAGAATTGAGCATAATTATGAGAATATCTAAGCATGATCATGTATATAGGCATCACGTCCGTGACAAGTAGACCGAAACGATTCTGCATCTACTACTATTACTCCACTCATCGACCGCTATCCAGCATGCATCTAGAGTATTAAGTTAAAAATAGAGTAACGCCTTAAGCAAGATGACATGATGTAGAGAGATAAATTCATGCAATATGAAATAAGCCCCATCTTGTTATCCTCGATGGCAATGATACAATACGTGCCTTGCTGCCCCTTCTGTCACTGGGTAAGGACACCGCAAGGTCGAACCCAAAGCTAAGCACTTCTCCCATGGCAAGAACTACCAATCTAGTTGGCCAAACCAAACGGATAATTCGAAGAGACTTGCAAAGATAACCAATCATGCATAAAAGAATTCAGAGAAGATTCAAATATTATTCATAGATAGACTTGATCATAAACCCATAATTCATCGGTCTCAACAAACACACCGCAAAAAGAAGATTACATCGAATAGATCTCCACAAGAGAGGGGGAGAACTTTGTATTGAGATTCAAAGAGAGAGAAGAAGCCATCTAGCTACTAACTATGGACCCGAAGGTCTGAGGTAAACTACTCACACTTCATCGGGGGGCTAGGATGATGTAGAAGCCCTCCGTGATGACGGCCCTCTTCCGGCGGAGCTCCCGAACAGGCCCCAAGATGGGATCTCGTGGATACAGAAAGTTGCGACGGTGGAATTAGGTTTTTGTCTCCTCTTCTGATCGTTTTGGGGTATGTGTGTATATATAGGAGGAAGGAGTACGTCGGTGGAGCACCGAGGGGCCCACGAGGTAGGGGGCGCGCCCTAGGGGGGCGCCCCCCACCCTCATGACCACCTCTTTGATCCCTTGCAGTAGGGTCCAGGTCTCCTGGATCACGTTCGGTGAGAAAATCACGTTTCCGAAGATTTTATTCCGTTTGGACTCCGTTTGATATTCTGTTTATCCGTAACACTGAAATAGGCAAAAAACAGCAATTCTGGGTTGGGCCTCCGGTTAATAGGTTAGTCCCAAAAATAATATAAAAGGGGAAAATAAAGCCCAATATAGTCCAAAACATTAGATAATATAGCATGGAGCAATCAAAAATTATAGATACGTTGGAGACGTATCAGGCATCCCCAAGCTTAATTCCTGCTCGTCCACGAGTAGGTAAATGATAAAAAGAGAATTTTTGATGCGGAGTGCTACTTGGCATAATTTCAATGCAAATCTTCTTAATTGTGGTATGAATATTCAGATTAGAAAGATTCAAGACAAAAGTTTATATTGACATAGAAAATAATAATACTTCAAGCATACTAACAAAGCAATTATGTCTTCTCAAAATAACATGGCCAAAAAAGTTATCCCTACAAAATCATATAGTCTGGCTATGCTCCATCTTCCCCACACAAAGTATTTAAATCATGCACAACCCCGATGACAAGCCAAGCAATTGTTTCATACTCTAACTTTTTCAAAACTTTTTCAATTTTCACGCAATACATGAGCGTGAGCCATGGATATAGCAGTATAGGTGGAATAGAATGGTGGTTGTGGAGAAGACAAAAAGGAGAAGATAGTCTCACATCGACTAGGCGTATCAACGGGCTATGGAGATGCCCATCAATAGATATCAATGTGAGTGAGTAGGGATTGCCATGCAACGGATGCACTAGAGCTATAAATGTATGAAAGCTCAACAAAAGAAACTAGTGGGTGTGCATCCAACTTGCTTGCTCACGAAGACCTAGGGCAATTTGAGGAAGCCCATCATTGGAATATACAAGCCAAGTTCTATAATGTAAAATTCCCACTAGTATATGAAAGTGACAACATATGAGACTCTCTATATGAAGAACATGGTGCTACTTTGAAGCACAATATATGAGACTTGCTATATCATGGTGCTACTTTGAAGCACAAGTGTGAAAAAAAAGATAGTAGCATTGCCCCTTTTTTTTGGGCCTTCTTTTTTCTTTGGCCTTTCTCTCTCTTTTTTTGGGACAATGCTCTATTGAATGATGATTATCACACTTCTATTTATTTACAACTCAATGATTACAACTCGATACTAAAACAAAGTATGACTCTATATGAATGCCTCCGACGGTGTACCGGGATATGCAATGAATCACGAGTGACAAGTATGAAAGAATTATGAACGGTGGCTTTGCCACAAATACTATGTCAACTACATGACCATGCTAAGCAATATGACAATGATGGATGTGTCATGATGAACTAGATGGTGGAAAGTTGCATGGCAATATATCTCGGAATGGCTATGGAAATGCCATAATAGGTAGGTATGGTGGCTGCTTTGAGGAAGGTATATGGTAGGTGTATGATACCGGCGAAAGTTGCACGGTATGAGAGAGGCTAGCAAAGGTGGAAGGGTGAGAGTGCGTATAATCCATGGACTCAACATTAGTCATAAAGAACTCATATACTTATTGCAAAAATTTAGAAGTTATCAAAGCAAAGTATTACGCGCATTCTCCTAGGGGGATAGATTGGTAGGAAAAGACCATCGCTCGTCCCCGACCGCCACTCATAAGGAAGACAATCAATAAATAAATCATGCTCCGACTTCATCACATAACGGTTCACCATACGTGCATGCTACGGGAATCACAAACTTCAACACAAGTATTCTTTAAATTCACAACTACTCAACTAGCATGACTTTAATATTATCACCTCCATATCTCAAAACAATTATCATGCTTCAATCTTTTCTTAGTATTCAACACACTCAAAAGAAAGTTTCACAAATCTTGAATACCAAGCATATTATTATTAGGCAAATTGCCATGCTATTAAGAGACTCTCAAATTAATTTAAGTGAAGCATGAGAGATCAATAGTTTCTTTAAAACAAATCCACCACCGTGCTCTAAAGGATCTAAGTGAAGCACATAGAGCAAAATTATAACGCTCAAAAGATATAAGTGAAGCACATAGAGCAAAATTATAACGCTCAAAAGATATAAGTGAAGCACATAGAGCAAAATTATCTAGCTCAAAAGATATAAGTGAAGCACATAGAACAAAATTATCTAGCTCAAAAGATATAAGTGAAGCACATAGAGCAAAATTATCTAGCTCAAAAGATATAAGTGAAGCTCATAGAGTAAAATTATCTAGCTCAAAAGATATAAGTGAGGCACATAAAGTATTCTATCAAATTTTAATTCATGTATGACTCTCTCAAAAGGTGTGTACAGCAAGGATGATTGTGGCATACTAACAAACAAAGACACAAATAATACAAGACGCTCCAAGCAAAACACATATCATGTTGGTGAATAAAAATATAGCTCCAAGTAAATTACCGATGGAAGTGGACGAAAGAGGGGATGCCTTCCGGGGCATCCCAAGCTTTGACTTTTTGGTGTCCTTGGATTATATTGGGGGTGCATGGGCATCCCCAATCTTAGGCTCTTGCCACTCCTTGTTCCATGATCCATCAAAAGAATTCACCCAAAACTTGAAAACTTCACAACACAAAACTCAAAATAGAAAACTCGTGAGCTCCGTTAGCGAAAGAAAACAAAAGACCACTTCAAGGTACTGTAATGAACTCATTATTTATTTATATTGGTGTTAAACCTACTGTATTCCAACTTCTCTATGGATTATAAACTATTTTACTAGCCATAGATTCATCAAAATAAGCAAACAACAAACGAAAAACAGAATCTGTCAAAAACAGAACAGTCTGTAGTAATCTGTAGATAGCGCAAGATCTGGAACCCCAAAAATTCTAAAATAAATTTCTGGATGTAGGAATTTATCTATTAATCATATGCTAAAATAATTAACTAAATATCACTATCCAAATAAAAATGACAGCAGTTCTCGTGAGTGCTAAAGTTTCTGTTTTTTACAGCAAGTTCAACAAGACTTTCCCCAAGTCTTCCCAACGGTTCTACTTGGCACAAACACTAATTAAATACAAAAAACACAACCAAAATAGAGGCTAAATAATTTATTTATTACTAAACAGGAGCAAAAAGAAAGGAATAAAAATAAAATTGGGTTGCCTCCCAACAAGCGCTATCGTTTAACGCCCCTAGCTAGGCATAACGAGCAAGAATAGATCTAGGTATTGCCATCTTTGGTAGGCAATCCATAAGTGGCTCTCATGATAGTTTCATATGGTAATTTTATTTTCTTTCTTGGAAAGTGTTCCATGCCCTTTTTTAATGGAAATTGAAATCTAATATTCCCTTCCTTCATATCAATAATCGCACCAACCGTTCTAAGGAAAGGTCTACCAAGAATAATAGGGCAAGAAGGATTGCAATCTATATCAAGAACAATGAAATCTACGGGCACATAATTCCTATTTGCAACAATAAGAACATCATTAATTCTTCCCATAGGTTTCTTAAGAGTGGAATCCGCAAGATGCAAGTTTAGAGAGCAATCATCAAAATTACGGAAATCTAGTAAATCACACAAAGTCTTGGGAATAGTAGAGACACTAGCACCCAAATCACACAAAGCATAAAACTCATGATCTTTAATTTTAATTTTAATAGTTGGTTCCCACTCATCATAGAGTTTTCTAGGTATACAAACTTTCAACTCAAGTTTTTCTTCATAAGATTGCATCAAGGCATCAACAATATGTTCGGTGAAGGCTTTGTTTCGACTATAAGCATGTGGAGAATTTAGCGCGGATTGCAACAAGGAAATACAATCAATCAAAGAGCAATTTCCATAATTAAATTCCTTGAAATCCAATATAGTGGGTTTAGCAACATCTAGATTTTTATTTCTTCCAATCCCACTTTCATCAATTTCATCATTAAGATCTAAACACTCCGAATTTTTAGAACGCCTTCTAGGTAAAGGAAGATCATATTCGGTTTCATCAAGATTCATATTGCAAAATAAAGATTTAATTGGAGACACATCAATAACTTTTAGATCTTCATCTTGATTTTCATAGGAATTGGAAGAACACGCTTTAATAAAGGCATCTTTGGAAGCACACATCCTAGCGGTTCTTTCTTTACACTCATCAATTGAAATTTTCATGGTTTTAGAGACTCATTAATATCATGCTTAGTTGGAATAGATCTAAGTTTCAAAGCATCAACATCAAGAGCAATTCTATCAATGTTCCTAGCCAAATCATCAATCTTAAGCAATTTTTCTTCAATCATAGCATTAAAATTCTTTTGCGAAGAAATAAATTCTTTAATATTAGATTCAAAATCAGAGGGCATCTTATTATAATTTCCATAAGAGTTGTTGTAGGAATTCCCATAATTATTAGAAGGATTACTAGGATATGGCCTAGGATTAAAATTCCCTCTATAAGCGTTGTTACCAAAATTATTCCTACCAACAAAATTCACATCCATAGATTCATTATTATTCTCAATCAAAGTAGACAAAGGCATATCATTAGGATCAGAAGAAACACTCTTAGTAGCAAATAATTTCATAAGTTCATCCATCTTTTCACTCAACACATTAATTTCTTCTATTGCATGCACTTTTTTATTAGAAGTTCTTTCAGTATGCCATTGAGAATAATTAACCATAATATTATCTAGGAGTTTAGTAGCATCTCCTAAAGTGATTTCCATAAAAGTGCCTCCCGCGGCCGAATCTAAAAGATTTCTAGAAGCAAAATTCAATCCGGCATAAAAAATTGTATAATCATCCACAAATTCAAACCATGAGTAGGGCAATTACGTATCATTAATTTCATTCTCTCCCAAGATTATGCAACATGTTCATGATCAAGTTGTTTAAAGTTCATTATATCGTTTCTAAGAGAGATGATCTTAGCGGGAGGAAAATACTTAGAGATAAAAGCAAGCTTTAGCACGATCTCTAAGCGAAAAAGGAAATAGCTTCAATTTAACGACATCATTATTGACATCTTTTTTCTTTTGCATATCACATAAATCAATGAAGCTATTCAGATGAGTAGCGGCATCTTCACTAGGAAGGCCGGCGAATTGATCTTTCATAACAAGATTCAACAAAGCAGTATTAATTTCACAAGATTCAGCATCGGTAAGAGGAGCAATCGGAGTGCTAAGGAAATCATTATTATTAGTATTGGTGAAGTCACACAATTTGGTAGTATCTTGAGCCATCGCGACAAACAAGCAATCTAACACACGAGTAAACAAAAAGCAAGCGGACAAAAGAGGCAAACAGAGAGGGAGGATAGAGAGAGAGGGCGAATAAAACGGCAAGGGTGAATTGGGGGGAGAGGAAAACGAGAGGCAAATGGAAAATAATGTAATGCGAGAGATAGGGATTGTGATGGGTACTTGGTATATTGAATTTTTGCGTAGACTCCCCGGTAACGGCGCCAGAAATCCTTCTTGCTACGTCTTGAGCTTGCGTTGGTTTTCCCCGAAGAGGAAGGGATGATGCAGCAGAGTAGCGTAAGTATTTCCCTCAGTTTTTGAGAACCAATGTATCAATCCAGTAGGACCCCACGCTCAAGTCCCTCGTACCTGCACAAAGCGATAGCTACTTGCAACCAACGCGATTAGGGGTTGTCAAGCCCTTCACGGTCACTTACGAGAGTGAGATCTGATAGATAGAATATTTTTGGTATTTTTGATATAAATATGCAAAGTAAAAAGTAAGGGCAAAGTAAATAGCAAAACAATATAAAAGTAATGGAGATTGATATGATGAGAATAGACCTGGGGGCCATAGGTTTCACTAGTGGCTTCTCTCAAGAGCATAAGTATTCTACGGTGGGTGAACAAATTACTGTTGAGCAATTGATAGAATTGAGCATAATTATGAGAATATCTAAGCATGATCATGTATATAGGCATCACGTCCGTGACAAGTAGACCGAAACGATTCTGCATCTACTACTATTACTCCACTCATCGACCGCTATCCAGCATGCATCTAGAGTATTAAGTTAAAAATAGAGTAACGCCTTAAGCAAGATGACATGATGTAGAGAGATAAATTCATGCAATATGAAATAAGCCCCATCTTGTTATCCTCGATGGCAATGATACAATACGTGCCTTGCTGCCCCTTCTGTCACTGGGTAAGGACACCGCAAGGTCGAACCCAAAGCTAAGCACTTCTCCCATGGCAAGAACTACCAATCTAGTTGGCCAAACCAAACGGATAATTCGAAGAGACTTGCAAAGATAACCAATCATGCATAAAAGAATTCAGAGAAGATTCAAATATTATTCATAGATAGACTTGATCATAAACCCACAATTCATCGGTCTCAACAAACACACCGCAAAAAGAAGATTACATCGAATAGATCTCCACAAGAGAGGGGGAGAACTTTGTATTGAGATTCAAAGAGAGAGAAGAAGCCATCTAGCTACTAACTATGGACCCGAAGGTCTGAGGTAAACTACTCACACTTCATCGGGGGGCTAGGATGATGTAGAAGCCCTCCGTGATGACGGCCCTCTTCCGGCGGAGCTCCCGAACAGGCCCCAAGATGGGATCTCGTGGATACAGAAAGTTGCGACGGTGGAATTAGGTTTTTGTCTCCTCTTCTGATCGTTTTGGGGTATGTGTGTATATATAGGAGGAAGGAGTACGTCGGTGGAGCACCGAGGGGCCCACGAGGTAGGGGGCGCGCCCTAGGGGGGCGCCCCCCACCCTCATGACCACCTCTTTGATCCCTTGCAGTAGGGTCCAGGTCTCCTGGATCACGTTCGGTGAGAAAATCACGTTTCCGAAGATTTTATTCCGTTTGGACTCCGTTTGATATTCTGTTTATCCGTAACACTGAAATAGGCAAAAAACAGCAATTCTGGGTTGGGCCTCCGGTTAATAGGTTAGTCCCAAAAATAATATAAAAGGGGAAAATAAAGCCCAATATAGTCCAAAACATTAGATAATATAGCATGGAGCAATCAAAAATTATAGATACGTTGGAGACGTATCAGGCATCCCCAAGCTTAATTCCTGCTCGTCCACGAGTAGGTAAATGATAAAAAGAGAATTTTTGATGCGGAGTGCTACTTGGCATAATTTCAATGCAAATCTTCTTAATTGTGGTATGAATATTCAGATTAGAAAGATTCAAGACAAAAGTTTATATTGACATAGAAAATAATAATACTTCAAGCATACTAACAAAGCAATTATGTCTTCTCAAAATAACATGGCCAAAAAAGTTATCCCTACAAAATCATATAGTCTGGCTATGCTCCATCTTCCCCACACAAAGTATTTAAATCATGCACAACCCCGATGACAAGCCAAGCAATTGTTTCATACTCTAACTTTTTCAAAACTTTTTCAATTTTCACGCAATACATGAGCGTGAGCCATGGATATAGCAGTATAGGTGGAATAGAATGGTGGTTGTGGAGAAGACAAAAAGGAGAAGATAGTCTCACATCGACTAGGCGTATCAACGGGCTATGGAGATGCCCATCAATAGATATCAATGTGAGTGAGTAGGGATTGCCATGCAACGGATGCACTAGAGCTATAAATGTATGAAAGCTCAACAAAAGAAACTAGTGGGTGTGCATCCAACTTGCTTGCTCACGAAGACCTAGGGCAATTTGAGGAAGCCCATCATTGGAATATACAAGCCAAGTTCTATAATGTAAAATTCCCACTAGTATATGAAAGTGACAACATATGAGACTCTCTATATGAAGAACATGGTGCTACTTTGAAGCACAATATATGAGACTTGCTATATCATGGTGCTACTTTGAAGCACAAGTGTGAAAAAAAAGATAGTAGCATTGCCCCTTTTTTTTGGGCCTTCTTTTTTCTTTGGCCTTTCTCTCTCTTTTTTTGGGACAATGCTCTATTGAATGATGATTATCACACTTCTATTTATTTACAACTCAATGATTACAACTCGATACTAAAACAAAGTATGACTCTATATGAATGCCTCCGACGGTGTACCGGGATATGCAATGAATCACGAGTGACAAGTATGAAAGAATTATGAACGGTGGCTTTGCCACAAATACTATGTCAACTACATGACCATGCTAAGCAATATGACAATGATGGATGTGTCATGATGAACTAGATGGTGGAAAGTTGCATGGCAATATATCTCGGAATGGCTATGGAAATGCCATAATAGGTAGGTATGGTGGCTGCTTTGAGGAAGGTATATGGTAGGTGTATGATACCGGCGAAAGTTGCACGGTATGAGAGAGGCTAGCAAAGGTGGAAGGGTGAGAGTGCGTATAATCCATGGACTCAACATTAGTCATAAAGAACTCATATACTTATTGCAAAAATTTAGAAGTTATCAAAGCAAAGTATTACGCGCATTCTCCTAGGGGGATAGATTGGTAGGAAAAGACCATCGCTCGTCCCCGACCGCCACTCATAAGGAAGACAATCAATAAATAAATCATGCTCCGACTTCATCACATAACGGTTCACCATACGTGCATGCTACGGGAATCACAAACTTCAACACAAGTATTCTTTAAATTCACAACTACTCAACTAGCATGACTTTAATATTATCACCTCCATATCTCAAAACAATTATCATGCTTCAATCTTTTCTTAGTATTCAACACACTCAAAAGAAAGTTTCACAAATCTTGAATACCAAGCATATTATTATTAGGCAAATTGCCATGCTATTAAGAGACTCTCAAATTAATTTAAGTGAAGCATGAGAGATCAATAGTTTCTTTAAAACAAATCCACCACCGTGCTCTAAAGGATCTAAGTGAAGCACATAGAGCAAAATTATAACGCTCAAAAGATATAAGTGAAGCACATAGAGCAAAATTATAACGCTCAAAAGATATAAGTGAAGCACATAGAGCAAAATTATCTAGCTCAAAAGATATAAGTGAAGCACATAGAACAAAATTATCTAGCTCAAAAGATATAAGTGAAGCACATAGAGCAAAATTATCTAGCTCAAAAGATATAAGTGAAGCTCATAGAGTAAAATTATCTAGCTCAAAAGATATAAGTGAGGCACATAAAGTATTCTATCAAATTTTAATTCATGTATGACTCTCTCAAAAGGTGTGTACAGCAAGGATGATTGTGGCATACTAACAAACAAAGACACAAATAATACAAGACGCTCCAAGCAAAACACATATCATGTTGGTGAATAAAAATATAGCTCCAAGTAAATTACCGATGGAAGTGGACGAAAGAGGGGATGCCTTCCGGGGCATCCCAAGCTTTGACTTTTTGGTGTCCTTGGATTATATTGGGGGTGCATGGGCATCCCCAATCTTAGGCTCTTGCCACTCCTTGTTCCATGATCCATCAAAAGAATTCACCCAAAACTTGAAAACTTCACAACACAAAACTCAAAATAGAAAACTCGTGAGCTCCGTTAGCGAAAGAAAACAAAAGACCACTTCAAGGTACTGTAATGAACTCATTATTTATTTATATTGGTGTTAAACCTACTGTATTCCAACTTCTCTATGGATTATAAACTATTTTACTAGCCATAGATTCATCAAAATAAGCAAACAACAAACGAAAAACAGAATCTGTCAAAAACAGAACAGTCTGTAGTAATCTGTAGATAGCGCAAGATCTGGAACCCCAAAAATTCTAAAATAAATTTCTGGATGTAGGAATTTATCTATTAATCATATGCTAAAATAATTAACTAAATATCACTATCCAAATAAAAATGACAGCAGTTCTCGTGAGTGCTAAAGTTTCTGTTTTTTACAGCAAGTTCAACAAGACTTTCCCCAAGTCTTCCCAACGGTTCTACTTGGCACAAACACTAATTAAATACAAAAAACACAACCAAAATAGAGGCTAAATAATTTATTTATTACTAAACAGGAGCAAAAAGAAAGGAATAAAAATAAAATTGGGTTGCCTCCCAACAAGCGCTATCGTTTAACGCCCCTAGCTAGGCATAACGAGCAAGAATAGATCTAGGTATTGCCATCTTTGGTAGGCAATCCATAAGTGGCTCTCATGATAGTTTCATATGGTAATTTTATTTTCTTTCTTGGAAAGTGTTCCATGCCCTTTTTTAATGGAAATTGAAATCTAATATTCCCTTCCTTCATATCAATAATCGCACCAACCGTTCTAAGGAAAGGTCTACCAAGAATAATAGGGCAAGAAGGATTGCAATCTATATCAAGAACAATGAAATCTACGGGCACATAATTCCTATTTGCAACAATAAGAACATCATTAATTCTTCCCATAGGTTTCTTAAGAGTGGAATCCGCAAGATGCAAGTTTAGAGAGCAATCATCAAAATTACGGAAATCTAGTAAATCACACAAAGTCTTGGGAATAGTAGAGACACTAGCACCCAAATCACACAAAGCATAAAACTCATGATCTTTAATTTTAATTTTAATAGTTGGTTCCCACTCATCATAGAGTTTTCTAGGTATACAAACTTTCAACTCAAGTTTTTCTTCATAAGATTGCATCAAGGCATCAACAATATGTTCGGTGAAGGCTTTGTTTCGACTATAAGCATGTGGAGAATTTAGCGCGGATTGCAACAAGGAAATACAATCAATCAAAGAGCAATTTCCATAATTAAATTCCTTGAAATCCAATATAGTGGGTTTAGCAACATCTAGATTTTTATTTCTTCCAATCCCACTTTCATCAATTTCATCATTAAGATCTAAACACTCCGAATTTTTAGAACGCCTTCTAGGTAAAGGAAGATCATATTCGGTTTCATCAAGATTCATATTGCAAAATAAAGATTTAATTGGAGACACATCAATAACTTTTAGATCTTCATCTTGATTTTCATAGGAATTGGAAGAACACGCTTTAATAAAGGCATCTTTGGAAGCACACATCCTAGCGGTTCTTTCTTTACACTCATCAATTGAAATTTTCATGGTTTTAGAGACTCATTAATATCATGCTTAGTTGGAATAGATCTAAGTTTCAAAGCATCAACATCAAGAGCAATTCTATCAATGTTCCTAGCCAAATCATCAATCTTAAGCAATTTTTCTTCAATCATAGCATTAAAATTCTTTTGCGAAGAAATAAATTCTTTAATATTAGATTCAAAATCAGAGGGCATCTTATTATAATTTCCATAAGAGTTGTTGTAGGAATTCCCATAATTATTAGAAGGATTACTAGGATATGGCCTAGGATTAAAATTCCCTCTATAAGCGTTGTTACCAAAATTATTCCTACCAACAAAATTCACATCCATAGATTCATTATTATTCTCAATCAAAGTAGACAAAGGCATATCATTAGGATCAGAAGAAACACTCTTAGTAGCAAATAATTTCATAAGTTCATCCATCTTTTCACTCAACACATTAATTTCTTCTATTGCATGCACTTTTTTATTAGAAGTTCTTTCAGTATGCCATTGAGAATAATTAACCATAATATTATCTAGGAGTTTAGTAGCATCTCCTAAAGTGATTTCCATAAAAGTGCCTCCCGCGGCCGAATCTAAAAGATTTCTAGAAGCAAAATTCAATCCGGCATAAAAAATTGTATAATCATCCACAAATTCAAACCATGAGTAGGGCAATTACGTATCATTAATTTCATTCTCTCCCAAGATTATGCAACATGTTCATGATCAAGTTGTTTAAAGTTCATTATATCGTTTCTAAGAGAGATGATCTTAGCGGGAGGAAAATACTTAGAGATAAAAGCAAGCTTTAGCACGATCTCTAAGCGAAAAAGGAAATAGCTTCAATTTAACGACATCATTATTGACATCTTTTTTCTTTTGCATATCACATAAATCAATGAAGCTATTCAGATGAGTAGCGGCATCTTCACTAGGAAGGCCGGCGAATTGATCTTTCATAACAAGATTCAACAAAGCAGTATTAATTTCACAAGATTCAGCATCGGTAAGAGGAGCAATCGGAGTGCTAAGGAAATCATTATTATTAGTATTGGTGAAGTCACACAATTTGGTAGTATCTTGAGCCATCGCGACAAACAAGCAATCTAACACACGAGTAAACAAAAAGCAAGCGGACAAAAGAGGCAAACAGAGAGGGAGGATAGAGAGAGAGGGCGAATAAAACGGCAAGGGTGAATTGGGGGGAGAGGAAAACGAGAGGCAAATGGAAAATAATGTAATGCGAGAGATAGGGATTGTGATGGGTACTTGGTATATTGAATTTTTGCGTAGACTCCCCGGCAACGGCGCCAGAAATCCTTCTTGCTACGTCTTGAGCTTGCGTTGGTTTTCCCCGAAGAGGAAGGGATGATGCAGCAGAGTAGCGTAAGTATTTCCCTCAGTTTTTGAGAACCAATGTATCAATCCAGTAGGACCCCACGCTCAAGTCCCTCGTACCTGCACAAAGCGATAGCTACTTGCAACCAACGCGATTAGGGGTTGTCAAGCCCTTCACGGTCACTTACGAGAGTGAGATCTGATAGATAGAATATTTTTGGTATTTTTGATATAAATATGCAAAGTAAAAAGTAAGGGAAAAGTAAATAGCAAAACAATATAAAAGTAATGGAGATTGATATGATGAGAATAGACCTGGGGGCCATAGGTTTCACTAGTGGCTTCTCTCAAGAGCATAAGTATTCTACGGTGGGTGAACAAATTACTGTTGAGCAATTGATAGAATTGAGCATAATTATGAGAATATCTAAGCATGATCATGTATATAGGCATCACGTCCGTGACAAGTAGACCGAAACGATTCTGCATCTACTACTATTACTCCACTCATCGACCGCTATCCAGCATGCATCTAGAGTATTAAGTTAAAAATAGAGTAACGCCTTAAGCAAGATGACATGATGTAGAGAGATAAATTCATGCAATATGAAATAAACCCCATCTTGTTATCCTCGATGGCAACGATACAATACGTGCCTTGCTGCCCCTTCTGTCACTGGGTAAGGACACCGCAAGGTCAAACCCAAAGCTAAGCACTTCTCCCATGGCAAGAACTACCAATCTAGTTGGCCAAACCAAACGAATAATTCAAAGAGACTTGCAAAGATAACCAATCATGCATAAAAGAATTCAGAGAAGATTCAAATATTATTCATAGATAGACTTGATCATAAACCCACAATTCATCGGTCTCAACAAACACATCGCAAAAAGAAGATTACATCGAATAGATCTCCACAAGAGAGGGGGGGAACTTTGTATTGAGATTCAAAGAGAGAGAAGAAGCCATCTAGCTACTAACTATGGACCCGAAGGTCTGAGGTAAACTACTAACACTTCATCGGAGGGGCTAGGATGATGTAGAAGCCCTCCGTGATGACGGCCCTCTTCCAGCGGAGCTCCGGAATAGGCCCCAAGATGGGATCTCGTGGATACAGAAAGTTGCGGCGGTGGAATTAGGTTTTGGCTCCTCTTCTGATCGTTTGGGGGTATGTGTGTATATATAGGAGGAAGGAGCACATCAGTGGAGCACCGAGGGGCCCACGAGGCAGGGGGTGCGCCCTAGGAGGGGGCGCCCCCCACCCTCGTGACCACCTCTTTGATCCCTTGCGGTAGGGTCCAAGTCTCCTGGATCACGTTCGGTGAGAAAATCACGTTTTCGAAGATTTTATTCCGTTTGGACTCCGTTTGATATTCTGTTTATCCGAAACACTGAAATAGGCAAAAAACAACAATTCTGGGCTGGGTCTCTGGTTAATAGGTTAGTCCCAAAAATAATATAAAAATGGAAAATAAAGCCCAATATAGTCCAAAACATTAGATAATATAGCATGGAGCAACCACAAATTATAGATATGTTGGAGACGTATCATTCTTCATATAGAGAGTCTCTTGAGTTATCACTTTCATATACTAGTGGGAATTTTCATTATAGAACTTGGCTTGTATATTCTGATGATGGGCTTCCTCAAATGCCCGAGGTCTTCATGAGCAAGCAAGTTGGATGCACACCCACTTAGTTTCAGTTGGAGCTTTCATACACTTATAGCTCTAGTGCATCTGTTGCATGGCAATCCCTACTCACTCACATTGATATCTATTGATGGGCATCTCCATAGCCCGTTGATACACCTAGTTGATGTGAGACTATCTTCTCCTTTTTGTCTTCTCCACCATCATATTCTATTCCACCTATAGTGCTATGTCCATGGCTCACGCTCATGTATTACGTGAAAGTTGAAAAGGTTTGAGAACGTCAAAAGTATGAAACAATTGCTTGGCTTGTCATCGGGGTTGTGCATGATGTGAATATTTTGTGTGGTGAAGATGGAGCATAGCCAGACTATATGATTTTGTAGGGATAACTTTCTTTGGCCATGTTATTTTGAAAAGACATGATTGCTTTATTAGTAGGCTTGAAGTATTATTGTTTTTATGTCAAATGATAGACTATTGATTTGAATCATTCGTATCTTAATATTCATGCCATGATTAGATATGTGATCAAGATTATGCTAAGTAGCATTCCATATCAAAAATTATCTTTTTTATCATTTACCTACTCGAGGACGAGCAGGAATTAAGCTTGGCGATGCTGATACGTCTCCGTTATATCTATAATTTTTGATTGTTCCATGCCAATATTCTACAGCTTTCATATACTTTTGGCAACTTTTTATACTATTTTTGGGACTAACATATTGATCTAGTGCCCAGTGCCAGTTCATGTTTGTTGCATGTTTTTTGTTTCGCATAATATCCATATCAAACGGAGTCCAAACAGAATAAAAACTGACGGAGATTTTTTTTGGAATATATATGATTTTTGGGAAGAAAAATCCACGCGAGACGATGCTCGAGGGGCCCACGAGGCAGGGGGGCGCGCCCCAGGGGGCAGGCGCTCCCCTGACCCTCATGGCCACCCCGTAAGGCGGTTGATGCCCTTCTTTCGCCGCAAGAAAGCTAATATCTGGATAGAGATCGTGTCAAAATTTTAGCCCAATCGGAGTTACGAATCTCCGGGAATATAAGAAACGGTGAAAGGGTAGAATCTGAGAACGCAGAAACAGAGAGAGACAGAGAGACAGATCCAATCTCGGAGGGGCTCTCGCTCCTCCCATGCCATGGAGGCCAAGGACTAGAGGGGAAACCCTTCTCCCATCTAGGGAGGAGGTCAAGGAAGAAGAAGACGAAGGGGCCCCCTCTCCCCTTCTCTTCCGGTGGCTCCGGAACGCTGCCGTGGCCATCATCATCATCATCGTCATGATCTACACCAACACCTCCACCATCTTCACCAACATCTCCATCACCTTCCCTCCTCTATCTACAGCGGTCCACTCTCCCGCAACCTGCTGTACCCTCTACTTGAACATGGTGCTTTATGCTTCATATTATTATCCAATGATGTGTTGCCATCCTATGATGTCTGAGTAGATTTCCCTTGTCCTATCGGTGGTTGATGAATTGCTATGATTGATTTAATTTGCTTGTGGTTATGTTGTTGTCCTTTGTTGCCCATCATATGATCGCGTGCGTGGATCACACCCTAGGGTTAGTTGTATGTTGATAGGACTATGTATTGGAGGGCAAGAGCGACAGAAGCTTCAACCTAGCATAGAAATTGATGCATACGGGATTGAAGGGGGACCAATATATCTTAATGCTATGGTTGGGTTTTACCTTAATGAACGTTAGTAGTTGCGGATGCTTGCTAATAGTTCCAATCATAAGTGCATAGAATTCCAAGTCAGGAATGACATGCTAGCAGTGGCCTCCCCCACATAATACTTGCTATCGGTCTAGTAAAGTAGTCAATTGCTTAGGGCCAATTTCACAACTCCTACCACCACTTTTCCACACTCGCTATATTTACTTTATTGCTTCTTTACTTACAACAGCCCCTACCTTTTATTTACTTGCTCTTTATTATCTTGCAAACCTATCCAACAACACCTACAAAGTACTTCTAGTTTCATACTTGTTCTAGGTAAAACAAACGTCAAGCGTGCGTAGAGTTGTATCGGTGGTCGATAGAACTTGAGGGGATATTTGTTCTACCTTTAGCTCCTCATTGGGTTCGACACTCTTACTTATCGAAAACTGTTGCGATCCCCTATACTTGTGGGTTATCAGTGTCGCTTGGGAGCCTCTGTCAAGTTGTGGAGTTGAACCAAGAAGTTTGTAAGGGCAAGGAGATCGCTACTTCGTGAAGATCTACCCGAGTGAGGCAAGTCCTTCATGGGCGATGGCCATGGTGGGATAGACAAGGTTGCTTCTTCGTGGACCCTTCGTGGATGGAGCCCTCTGTGGACTCACGCAGTTGTTACCCTTCGTGGGTTGAAGTCTCCATCAATGTGGATGTACGATAGCACCACCTATCGGAACCACGCCAAAAATCTTTGTGTCTCCATTGTGTTTGCTCTCTCCAAACCCTTCCCTTTACCTTCATATGCAAATGTTTTACTTTCCCCTGCTACACTCTTAGAATTGCATGTGTAGGTTGATTGCTTTCCACTGCGCTGCTGCACGCCGACAACCGAGCTGCCACTGACTACCAGCCCGACGCACTGCCACCGCCTCCCGAGAGCCACGTCGATGCCACGCCCTGCCGCCGGCCTGCCCAGACCCAGATGGGGCCCAAAGGCCCATATTTGGGCCGGGTGGGCGCCGTCAACCCACGCTGCCGCATCACCTTGTCGCCTACGATGTCGCCGCCGCCCAGAGTCCGCCGCCGCCCGCGCCAGGAACCCCCTCCGCCGCGCAGAACCGTTGCCGCTTAGGGCACCGCCCAGAGTTGCTCCGCCCCGCGCCGGAGGAACCGCGAGAGGGGAAAGGCTAGGGCCGCCGCCGCCAGCGTCGCCTGGGCTAGGCCCGCGGTGGGCGCCTGCAACAAAGACGGGAAGGGAGAGGTGAGGGAGGGAAGCTCGCGGAGGAAGGTGCGGGGCGCGGTCGAAGGGGGGGGAGTCGCCACGGTTTTCTTGTAAGATAAAATTAACATCTACTCCCTTCTTTTCTTAATACAAGACTTTTAGCTATTTTAAAATATTGACTACATACATACTAAAATGAGTGAACACACATACTAAAATATGTCTAGATACATGCGAATAAAAAAAAGCTAAAATGTCTTATACTCCCTCCTTTTCGGTTTGTAGGGCTCAAATCTAAAATCTCATCAACCAAGGCAGACGGTGAGTGAAGGAATGTATCTCGTACTTTACAAAACTACCTAAATTAAACTACTCCCTCCGTTTCAGTTTACAAGTCCTGCGCGTATACCTAGGTTGCCAATTTTATCACCGTAATATAAACTATATAACACAAAAATTATACCGTTTGAAAATAGAACATCTGAAGTTTATAATGGTATGTTTTTGTAATATATGACTTCTATTGGTTGATCAAATTGACGACATAGGGGTACGTGCACGCCTTGTAAACTGAGAGAGAGAGGAAGTAATGCATTAATTTGGATTAATTACAGTGTATGGATGCTTGGCCACTAGATGAGTAGAAACATTACATGCATTGATGTGTTCTTTTTTAATTCTTGCATCTAAATATTTAATGCGCTTAGTAGCGAGGACGAGTCCTTTAAATCGAAAAAACGAAAAAAAATTAAGATAAGCCTTACAAACCGAAAAAAGGGAGTACTATTGTTTTCAGGGGCAAATAAATTGACATCTACTTGGTCTTGTCTCCAATTTCGAATGACTAGTCTCCAGTTTGGCAACCGACAATGTGTACTACACCCACGTCATATCTTCACGCACTTGGTCTCAAGACCCGGCGCACGCAGAATTATTTTATCACGATTTCGCTAGCCGCTTCTAAAAAGACGACTCATCATGACAATTAACTACTCAACGAACTTCCCATACATATAAAGCCATCTTTCTTTGTCAACTAGTACTTCCGTTCTTAAAAGAGCGTATTTCTAACTTTGTTAAAGGGTCAAACTATCTCAAAGTTTGATTGAGTTTGTGCAAAATATATCAATGCTTGTGAAATAAAATAGATATATCATGAAACTATATTTTATCATGAATCTAATACTATTATTTTTTTAGAAGACTAATACTACTAAGTTGATGGCATAAATGTTGATATATTATTGTATACATACGGTCAAACATAAAAATGTTTGATTTTTCAACAAAGTTGAAAATACACTCTTCCAAGGAGAGCGGAGTAATTTTGTGTTTACCAATCACGTGTTGGTCAGCTTGAAATGCATTTTTTTAGGGGAGCTTTAAATGCATTTTATTTGAGCCCATTCCACTTGGAACATTTCCTGCTGTACAAACAAGTACTACAAGTTGAATTATCACAACAAGCAAGAAACTCTAATATGGTAGTACTACAATTTTATTCATAAATGAAGTTGATTCTGTCAATGTTTTGCACTGCTGTAGCAAACAGTAGTGCTTACAGTTTACAGCTCATGCCTTACTTTCGAGACTGGACTATTGCCAAGTTTTGTCTTTTTACTTTCGAGACTGGACTCGATCCTATCCTTGAGAAAACAGCAGGTGCATAATATATTTTTTCTAAGGGCAGCAAAGTTGACTGCAACAATTAGCAAAGCTGACCTTCTGAACTCTTAAGACAAACAAGTAGAGTCAATGAGTCGAACTTATGCAAATTAAAGCGCACGCTATAATTCACTACGCGTTTTTAGGTGTGCAAAAATAGTCAGGTCAAACAGGTAGGTAAAAAAATATCTCGGGTTAAACGGATTGTCCTCCATTTGCACATTACCGCAGAGTCGATGTAGACAAACTGAACTTGACAGATGACATCCGACTGAAGAACTTCTAGCACGACCCAAAGCGGTCAAAAAAACAAATAGTGGTGCGTCAGGTGCAAATTTCTGCATTCTCAAATGGCGCAAACAGTTGAAAACAGAACGACCGCGAGCTAGTGAAATACACCCTCTGGTCCTAAATATAACACGTTTTCGCAGTTCAATATGAACTGCCAAACATTTTCTTTCTGAACTTTGACACAACAAGTAAGCAACTCTTGAGGCAACATTGTTTTCCACAGGAACACGGGATAACTTCAACATCAAATTATGGGGATAACTTATGCTTGTATACCCTGACTTCAGATCTTGTGCCTTGCAAGATCGCACCAAACGAGAGCAGTAGAGTTGTTAGAGGTTCCCAACACAAGCTTGACACCGTTCCTTCCAATTGTCTCGACTTGTTCCTTCAGAGATTGGACTTGATCCTCTCCATGGAAACAGAGTAGGGATAAAACACTAGGGTGGTGAAGTTGACCTGCGCAAGACCAAAACCGTAGTCATAATTCTGAATTGAAGTAGAATAAGATTGCCAATTTTCCAGACAATTAGTCAATATTTTCATCTTTTACAAAAACGTTTATGCTCAGAATTCTCCCTTGCATGTTATCTCAAAGTCAACTAAAGGCAAACTGAAATTGAATAGCACTAAAATCCAGATATGACCCAAAATGGTAGAAGAAATATAAGTGACATGCCAAGTCTGAAGCTGGCACTGCTATTTCCAAATTGAATAAATGTAAATATTTTCCCTTCAATAGAAAACTGAACCTACTTTAATGTAAGTAACTGTACAGACGAATAAATGTAAATATTTTCCCTTCAATAGAAAAACTTAGCCTGCACCTTTTTCTAGTGGGGGAAACAAGCCTCAAAGAATCAATATTTCTGCATCCTTTGATGCTCTTCTCAGCTTCAGGAGATATTTTAGGACATTTCTGTCCAATCCCTTGTCGATTATTCCCAATTTTCTTAACACTGGTGCACCTTCAAGTAAAAATTTCAAGAAGCCTAGCTCCGCAACGGAGCCAGTAAAGTCAAACAAACCAAGTACTTCAACGTTCTGGAAGAGACAGACATCACGGTCTATTGATTCCCAGAAATGCACTGTTGGTCCCGCGGAATTCCTGGAAATGAGCTGCAAAGTACAGACTGTAAATTGAGCAACGGTCCAATGGAAATTTATGATATGTAGCAAGTCGAAGATTTCATCGTCATTACCTTTAGTTTGACAAATCGCAGGTTGGGGGCATGCTGAAATAAGCACAAGGCAAAATTTGCTTCCTTGAGATCACCGAGATTGATCTCCAGGCTTATCTCTGTCAGCCGGTTGAATAATCTTGGCTGCTTGAGAATCAGAAATTCATGTTCTACGCGCTGAAATGGCAATAGGCCCCCAAACATAATAAGAAACAGTGAAATAATAAGCACTAAGCGAAAACTTTGCCATCACAGTTTCTTACCTCAAGGATGTGTCCATGAAACCTAATAGTCTCAACATCTGAAAGAGAAGCAATAAATGGAGAAAGATTGAAGTTGCATCTGGTTGTCGAAGCACCATCTGTGTCAGAATTCAGTTCCAGTCCGATCCATACGGAAGTAAGATAAGGAGCATGCAGATTGAGGTGTGTAAACCAGCCTTCAATTTTTAGCACCTTGAGCTTTGTTGAACGAATATTTATATTGGATTGGCTGCACAATCCACGAATATTAAGTTTCTCCAAATTCGGGCAACTCGCTACTAAATCCCCTAAACTGTTTCCTTCCACAGTAACATATTCTAGACGAAGAGTATGCAATTGTTTGAAGCCTTTAGATGGAGGTGGCAAATGTAAACTAGTGAAAACACAAGCTCGCAGATACACATATTCTAGTTCATCGCAGGAGAAAAAACTAGACGGGACCTTGTAACTGTCACGTATACTTGTCTGAAGTTGAATCTCCTTAATCTTATTTCTTGACAGCATAAGCATCCAACGGTAAAGGTGTCCTCCAGTGGATACCATTTCATTCGCTACGGTATTCAGGCAAAACTTCAGAATTGGGCCGTTGTGGAGGAAGAGAAACATATCAGTGAACTTAAGAAATCTGCGGTCATCGTCTGCACTATCATTTCCTGAAGCGAAATCAGCTCTCCTGAACATCAGTTCGGTCATTGAAGCCCATGTGTACCTCCAAGTCCTTGACAAGAGGCATGTTCCAACAGCTTCTTTTATTGGCAGACAACAAAGGATTTTGTCTCTGAGAGCTTCGGGTAGATTGCTGATGATATCTTCATCCACAACAGACTTACGTATCTTCGTTGGGGAACTCCCATGGTCCATTTGGTACACTTTTACTGTGAGAGCCTGCATGTAATGTGGCACAAGATAACCTATTAATCTCTAACATGCCACACATTATAAATGGGACACTAGAAAGGGGAGCAAGAGGAGACAGTCCGGAATTGGATGCATTCCTCCTCTTGATATGATATTCTATTGTACTGAAAAGATGTACAAAAAATGTTTTAAGGAAGTAACGCCATATGAGAAATTTCACATCTCCACATGACAATTCATAGTAATCAGGCGAGCATTTCTGTTAAACACCCAGAAAAGGTTAATTCGCACCACTTTAATTAATTGGACATCGCAACATAATTTGCACCCCATTGTTGGTATAGACTCGTGAAATGATTCATATTACGATTCTCGGTTAAACACTTCATATATCCAGGTGGAATGAGCCATTGAAGTTGTCACTGTTCTAATTTCTGTTTTACCTACCTAAAGACGGAGCGAAGCCAAAGCGAGAGACGATCGGGCCTCACCTAGGGTTGGGGCAGCTGCCTCCGATATCTTCCTGTCCCCCGCTCTTGTTGGTTTTCGGTTGCTTTCTCCTGTCACGGCCGGCGGTGCGATCCTGGGGAGGCAGCACGGCGCGGCACGACACCGCGCCGGCCCGACCAAGAAAATACGGCGGCGGCCGGCCGGCGAGTGGATGCTGAGCAGGTGCTTGCGAGCCGCGGAAGAGTGTAAAACCTTTCTTTCTTTTTAATCGAGGAGTCCAAAATCTTGGATCCGGTCGAACCAGAGAAGCCACATTTTTTTCCTTGCCACACACTTCTTATATATACACATTAATAAATATACAATATTAATTGCAATAAATGCCTATATGTGATATTAGGGAGGAAATTAATTGCACATTAATATTATGTAAGATATCTTTACGCATTAATTTTTTTGCGAGGTATCTTTACGCATTAATTATATGATCAACACATGCATTTATAGTTGATATGATACTACTCCCTCCGTTCCTAAATATTTGTCTTTCTAGAGATTTCAACAAGTGACTACATACGGAGCAAAATGAGTGAATCTACACTCTAAAATATGTCTATATACATCCGTATGTGATAGTCCATTTGAAATCTCTAAAAGGACAAATATTTAGGAACGGAGGGAGTAGAAGTGAAGCCGCAATCTCAAAGCTAGAGAAATATGAAATAATTCTTACCGACCTAACAAGTTCAGTCTCTGACATTGGCATCGCCACACTTTCAACCCCCACCGATCACGCTGCATGTCATACAGCAAATTAGGCACATTGTCACCATCGTAACCGCATAAGAAACACATATAGGCACAACATAATAGGGTCAAGATGGAACACGCGATATTAAATTATTAATAAGGCAAAACATCAAAATTACAATGATGCAAGGACAAATATACCCTTAGCTCTCGGTGATTTGCACTAAAAGCAGCTGGTGCTGCCTGCTAAACAAAATTTCAGAGGTCAAAATCGATGCTAGATGCTAGGCTCACAACTGAAAATTGTACTATATCCTAGCGAGTCGAAGAATAAAGCATAAAATTAAACACAAAACAAGAATGGCTAACACAAGTTATTTGCATCATGAAACATTCTCATCTAGTGCGACTTGAGATACTATGGCATGATGTTAAAGCCCTCTGATTTTAACCTTCGTCCTGGTATATCTAACAAAGCAGCTTAATGTCAAGTCCATCCACTGCATTTATGCCTTCTCCTTTTCGATTGGTTTCTGATAGCACAAGTCTTCTTTCTTTCTTTAAGGGTGTCCTGCAATTAAAACTTCAGTGTTATAGTAGCAGCAGTTAACAGCGCAGTGCATTTCTCCATTGATCATTGTTCTCCTCTTTTCTCTTGTTCATGTATACCTCTAGAGTGTAGTTACCTGCTTCTATTTCAGTTTATTATAGGCCGCACTTTTGTGCATCTTGGTCTGCTAAAAAATAGAGGACTGAGAAAGGAAGAAAATGAATTTCTTTGCTCAACATAGATAGATAGTACAGAGATATCCGTGTTTCCAGAACTAACTTTTCCTCTTAGTACTACAAGAGTCGTCTCAGCCTCTTGAAGCTTAATTAATTTCTACTTCTCTCGACAGAGCATCATGTTGATTATTCCCCATCTTTGCATGTACTCCCTCCGTTCCAAATTACTTGTCGTCGTTTTAGTTCCAAATTTGAACTAAAACGACGACAAGTAATTTGGAACGGAGGGAGTATTCCATGTTTCAACGGTCGCAGATTTCTGAGAAAGCTCACTCCTGTAAAATTACTCGCAGCACTTAACCCCAACAGCCGCTTCACCCTCTTCAGCCATGCCAGACTCCATCATCCTCTCCAACCTGGACGACACAGTGGCCGCTAAAATCCAGACGAACAAAGCATGCACACTAAAACATTCCTCACTGTCATACACAAAACTCACCACCCAATCCGGACGAACAAAGCATGCACACTAAAACATTCCTCGCTGTCATACCCAAAAGGCCAAAACTCACCACCCAATCCGGACGAACAAAGCATGCACGCTAAAAAATTCCTCACCTTAACAACCCACTGTTAGTCTTCTTTCTTGTTGGCATGTACGAACTCAGGGACTCTTTTCCAATAAGAAGCACGATATTGGACGACTCCTGTGACTGAAAGAAATCATTCAATCCAACATCATTTGCAAGAGATCGAAGAATTTTTTTTATTTTCCATCACAACATTCTACAACAATAGTACCAATTATCTCAATATCTCTGTGTGCAGACAACCCCCAGCCCTGTCCTGTTTCTCCCCTGTTCATCCCTTCTAGCACAGAGCAGCAACTATCTCAAAAAAAAAAAAATGCACAGTACATAAGCAGCACGCAACCACGAACAGCCACCGCGTGCCACCTGACCCCTCTCTCATCTCAATCAAATAAAATGGTGAGATTGGAACGAACCTTAGAGACAGAGTACCTTGGGAGAGGTTTCGGGAAGAGCTGATAATGGGGGAGACGCCGGGCGCTGCTTGAGACGCGTTCTTTGGCGTCATCGAGGGAGGGGAGCCGAGGATGTTGGGGTTGAAGTTCCCAACGGCCTGCAAGAATCGCGTGCGGGAAGCGGATTTGGAAGGGGTCTTCGTCGCTGCCGTCCGCCGTGGGCGAGGACGCGGCCGGGCTTGGCCAGAATATTCGGTGCTGGGGCCGGGAGCTTGGTCGGGATCTTCGCTACTGGAAAGGGATAAGACCCCGCATCCCACCGGCCCCGCAAAACGGTGTTTGTAGTTCGCGTAAAACAGTTTTTATTAGCCGGCGCGGGCCGGTACAGATGCAGACCCCCAAATGGATTCATAAAAAAGTAAATTTACGGAATATATATTTTTACTGGTTGGCTATGCGGGTTCTGCTTTTTGCATAGCTGCATCCCGCATATTATCGGCCCGTAAATACCAAATCCAACATAATTCAACAATTGAAAACAAACTGAATTATTCAAATCAAACATAATACAAATAACCATCCGCATTACAAATAATTATTCAAATCACCGTAGCAAACTTAAATAATGCAATACAAACTTGTCGTGAATACAAAAATTAGGCACTATCCACCCCTTTGCCAATAGTGCTCAATGAGATCTTCCTGAAGTTGAAAGTCCGTGTCTGCATTTTCAATCTCCTTGTATATCTGAAGAAAAGCTCTAATGCGGTTTGGGTCTCTAACTGGTTTGACACGGCTACTCACATTATCGTAAAAGAATTCTAAGTTCATTCCTCTCTTATCTTCAAGAATCATATTATGCAGGATAACACAGCATGTCATGATATTCTTCAAGGTTTTCTTATCCCAAAAACGAGCAGGATCATGGACAATGGCAAACCTAGATTGCAAAACACCGAATGCTCTTTTAATGTCTTTTCGGGCTGCCTCTTGCACCCTTGCAAATTCACATTGTTTTTTTGTTTTGGGTTCTTTGATGCTCTTGACAAATGTGCACCAAGGAGGGTATATATCATATGCAAGATAGTACCCCTTTGTGTATTCATGCCCATTGATAGTGTAGTTGCAAGCAGGAGCATCACCACTAGCAAGCCTAGCAAACAAATGAGAGCGTTGCAACACATTGATATCATTGAGAGTGCCCGGCATACCAAAAAAGCAATGCCAAATCCATAAATCCTCGGATGCTACGGCCTCTAGCACAATTGTTGCATCACGAGACTTGCCACAATACATTCCTTGCCAAGCCTTGGGGCAATTTTTCCAATTCCAATGCATACGATCAATGCTACCTAGCATGCCAGGCCAACCTCTCCTCTCATTAGCTGCCATCAATTTCTTTGTGTCATCTTCATTGGATGCCCGAAGATACTCAAGATCAAAGACACGGACGATCACTTTCGCAAATCTACGCACAGACTCAATTGTGCTATCTTCACCAATGCGAAGATACTCATCGACATAGTCAGCCAGAACGCCATATGCAATCACCCGCATAGCTGCGGAGATTTTTTGATATGCACTAAATCCCTTTAATCCCGCGACATTTCTTCTTTGAGTAAAATACCGGCAATTTGCCTCGCAAGCTTCAACAAGTTTCACAAAGAGGGATTAGCGCATTCGGTACCTTCTGCGGAAGAGGTGTGCAGGATATGTAGGATTCTCGCAAAATATTCTTGCATCAACATCTCGTTCCCAAGATGGCGATTCCAAGGAATGCACAGACGCCCGACAGTAGATCCCCGCCTCCTCTTCCGGTACTCATCTTCATGCTCCTTCACGGCAAGCGCCATGACTAATGTTTGCTGCCGAAAGGTCGCAAGCATGGTCTCCATATCCGAGTCATCCGAATCGGATGAATCAGATAGCAAGAACTTCTCGCACGGGGTCAACTCAATCTACACGCACACCGGCGCATCAATCTATTACACAGCTCGCAAAAATCACAAAAAAGGGACTAACCGGTGGCGGGTGATCCCGGGCGGCGACGAGGGGGGTGCGCTCGACGGTGGTGTAACGCCCCGAGACCGATGTGCCAGGTGTCCTCCAGTTATTCGCTGTTGTTGCGTTGTCATTGCTTGCGTGTCATGCATTGCATATCATGTCATCATGTGCATTTCATTTGCATACGTGTTCGTCTCATGCATCCGAGCATTTTCCCCGTTGTCCGTTTTGCATTCCGGTGCTCCGTTCTCCTCCGGTGGTCATTTCTACCTTCTTTTCGTGTGCAAGTGTTAAACATTTCCGGATTGGACCGAGACTTGTCAAGCGACCTTGGTTTACTACCGGTAGACCGCCTATCAAGTTTCATACCATTTGGACTTCGTTTGATACTCCAACGGTTAACCGAGGGACCGAAAAGGCCTCGTGTGTGTTGCAGCCCAACACCCTTCCAAAGTGGCCCAAAACCCACTTAAACCACCCCCATCATGTAGAGCGTTCGATCACAATCACGTGGCCGAAAACCGCACCTCATTTGGACTCTCCTAGCTCCCTCTACATATATATACGTGATCCCCTCCAAAATTTTCGCGGATGAAACCCTAGCCATCTTCCTCCTCGCGCCCGGACAAAACTCCTCCACTACCGGACATGTCCGCGCCGCCCTCCCCGGCGAATCACAGCGCGGCACCTCACCTCCGCCACCCTCTCTCTCCTCAACCCCGCCGCCGGCCCGCGCGGCCCGGCTCGGGCCCGCGGGGCCCGTCTCGCCAGCGCCGCCGTTCAACCGCGCCCGCCGCCCGAGCCCGCGGGTCCTCCCGCCGGCCACCATCTCCGCCGCCTCCCGCCGCCCGTCTCGCCATGCGCCGCCGCCACGCGTCGCCGGCCCCGCCGCCGAGCCGCGTGCGCCGCCGCCTTCGCCCGACCCCGCCCGGGATCTCCGTCGCGTGCTCCGCCGCCGGGCGCCGTCCCCGCCACCCAACGCCGCCCGCGCCGCGCCGCTCCGGTCGCCAGCCACCGCCGCCATCGCCGGAGTTCGATCCGGCCAGATCTGGACCGGGGTGGACCAGATCCACCAACCCCGCCATCCAAACGCCTCCCCGTGTCCCGAATCTCGCCATCCCGCACTACCTCGTCCGCCCGTTGACTTTTCCGGAGGTATAATTTCGCTAAGTCCCCGAAATTTCTAGATTCATATGCCCATCTTCATCGCATCGTATCTATGCATCCGTAACTCTGTTTTGCGCGTGTAGCATAGCAAAATGTTCGCCTCAAAGAGTACATCATTTCATCTCATTGCATCATTTTCGTTTGAGCTCATCTTGATGCCCGAAATGCTGTTGGAAGAGTGCTATTTGAGTTAGTTGTCAGATCTGCTGCACCAAATAGCTATTTGTCATTTTTGCCATGATTATTGTGTGCATGATATGCCCCTGAGCTCTACATGTGTTTTGTTATATGCTTTGCCATCTTTACAGAGGTGCCATCCATGTATTTTTTTGATGTGTGTGGTGGCTAGCACAAGCTTGCAAAGTGGTGCATTCGTTAATGCTGATTTCAGGGACTTAGCAATTCCACTGTCTTTGATCTGTTTTTATCAATATGCCATATGTTCATGTTGTTTCCTAGTGATCCGTGCCTCTTTTAAGGATGATCAGTAAGGATGATTTGTTAATCTTGTAGTGCTGTATCCATCAATTTCTTTGTTTGCAATTATGGAGCACCCTAGCTTGAGTCAATCGAGCTCTACTTTTGCTATTTCGTGAATCCTGACAGATTATCTACTTGTTAGCGATTTTGCCGAGGATGTTGTTGTTGATCCGTGCATGCTATGTTGTTGTTCTTGCCATGTCTAGCTTATATAACATGAGTTCTTGATGGGTGTATGATTAGATTGTCATGCCTTGCTCTGTAGTGAGTGCATCGAGCTCGTAAACATGCCTACTTGCTATCATATTTGCATGCTCCAGTTTTTCACTAAGTCTGAGATCTGATTATGTTTTTGCCATGTTCACATGCTTGCAATTGTATTTTCTGATCCCTTTTGGCTCAAGGTCACTAAGGGACTTTTGTTAAGCTCTTTGAGTAGCTCCATTCCATGCCTTGCTTTGCCATGTTAAGTTCCTATAGCATATAGTTTTATTGCTCCAAAGTGTGCTACCTGATCTGAAATTCCAGGCTTGTGTTAATTTCACTAAGTCTGAAACCTGTTTACCAATTGCACTTTTGCCATGCTTGTTTGAACCTGTTAATGGATAAATTGGCCGTACCTCAGTGTTCATCTTTTGTCAAGCATCATGAGTGGATCCTGCCATGTATTTTGTTGCCATTTTTGGGTGCTTCATCATATTTAATTTGTTGCATTTAGATGGCTACTTGCTGTTTATCGCAGACCGTTGCCATATTTGTTTTGCTTGTCATTTCCAAACCGTGCATCCGATTCCGGTGATCTTTATATCGATTTCAACCGAAATTATCTCCCCTTTCTAGTGGCACTCTTGGATTTCCATGTTGAGGCCAGGTTCAATCATTCCTTTGCAAATCATGCATATGCATCGCATACCGCATCCCGCATATCATATCGTGTTCATGTGTTGGTTGTTTACTATGTTGTGTGCTTCTTTCCGGTGTTTGCTTCTTCGGGTTGGTTCCGGTAACGTCGCGTTTGTGAGGACCCGTTCGACTATGTTCGTTTGTCTTCTTCATGGACTCGTTCTTCTTCCTTGCGGGATTTCAGGCAAGATGACCATACCCTCGAAATCACTTCTATCTTTGCTTGCTAGATGCTCGCTCTTTTGCTATGCCTATGCTGCGATACCTACCACTTGCTTATCATGCCTCCCATATTGTTGAACCAAGCCTCTAACCCACCTTGTCCTAGCAAACCGTTGTTTGGCTATGTTACCGCGTTGCTCAGCCCCTCTTATAGCGTTGCTAAGGTGAAGATTGAAGTTTGTTCCTTGTTGGAACATGGAGATGTTGTTCCTTGTTGGAACATGTTTACTTGTTGGGATATCACAATATCTCTTATTTAATTAATGCATCTATATACTTGGTAAAGGGTGGAAGGCTCGGCCTTATGCCTAGTGTTTTGTTCCACTCTTGCCGCCCTAGTTTCCGTCATATCGGTGTTATGTTCCCGGATTTTGCGTTCCTTACGCGGTTGGGTTATAATGGGAACCCCTTGACAGTTCGCCTTGAATAAAACTCCTCCAGCAAGGCCCAACATTGGTTTTACCATTCGCCACCTAGCCTTTTCTTTCCCTTGGTTTCTGCAGACTCAAGGGTCATCTTTATTTTAACCCCCCCGGGCCAGTGCTCCTCTGAGTGTTGGTCCAACTGAGCGATGTCCGAGGCTACCAGGGGCAACTCTGGGCTGGCTTACCCGACGTCTTGCTCATCCGGTGTGCCCTCAGAACAAGATATATGCAGCTCCTATCGGGATTTGTCTGCACATCTGGGTGGCTTTGCTGGTCTTGTTTTACCATTGTCGAAATGTCTTGTAACCGGGATTCCGAGCCTGATCGGGTCTTCCCGCTAGAAGGAATATCCTTCGTTGACCGTGAGAGCTTGTGATGGGCTAAGTTGGGACACCGCTGCAGGGATTTGAACTTTCGAAAGCCGTGCCCGCGGTTATGGGTAGATGGGAATTTGTTAACGTCCGGTTGTAGAAAACCTGAAGTTGACCTTAATTAAAATACATCAACCGCGTGTGTAACCATGATGGTCTCTTTTCGGCGGAGTCCGGGAAGTGAATACGGTGTTGGAGTTATGCTTGACGTAGGTTGTTCTAGGATCACTTCTTGATCATACTTTTATCGACTGTGCTTTGCCTTCTCTTCTCGCTCTCATTTGCGTATGTTAGCCCCCATATATGCTAGTCGCTTGCTGCAGCTCCACCTCATACCTTTACCTTACCCATAAGCTTAAATAGTCTTGATCGCGAGGGTGTGAGATTGTTGAGTCCCCGTGACTCACAGATACTTCCAAAACCAGTTTGCAGGTGTCGATGTTGCCGAGCAGGTGACGCAAGCAAGCTCAAGGAGGAGCTCGATGAAGATCTTCTCCTTTGTGTCGTTTCGTTCTAGTTGATCAGTAGTGGAGCCCAGTTGGGGTCGATCGGGGACCTTGTCGCATTTTGGGGTTCTTCTTTTACTTTGGGTTCCGTAGTCGGACCTTGATTGTATTTGGTTGTTGTAATGCTTTATTCATGTAATTGTGTGAAGTGGCGATTGTAAGCCAACTATGCGTCTCTGTCCCTTATGTATTACGTGGGTTGTGTGAAGATTACCTCACTTGTGACATTGCTTTCAATGCGGTTATGCCTCTAAGTCGTGCTTCGACACGTGGGAGATATAGCCGCATCGAGGGCGTTACAAGTTGGTAATCAGAGCCTTCCCGACCTTAGGAGCCCCCGCTGCTTGATCGAATTAGTGGACGAGTTGAGTCTAGAAAAATGTTTTGAGTCATTTAGGAATTATATATCAGAGAGTTTAGGAATTCTTTTTACTCCCCAGTCCCTTCATCGCTCTGGTAAGGCATCCTGACGTAGAGTTTTGACTCTTCTCTTCTCAAATTTCACAAAAAAAAATTTAGGATCACGCGGGTATCTTGGAATCGTTCCGTTCGATTTGTGACGAGAACATTGTTCTTGGTGCCTCCTGTCATTTAGGGGTTGTGGCAGTGTCCCGGGGAGTTGAGCTCCGAGGTGTTGTCGTCACAATTTTATTGTTGCAGTTCTGGAATACCTGAGTTTCGTTTCGCCGACATCGAAAATCTCTTTTATGCAGTTGTTGGTGAGATAACCTCGACGCCACCCAGTACTGGGGCGGGAGTTCGGGAGTATCGCCATAACTCGTATAACAGATGCTTTTAGAAGGTTGAGGTAGACGATTTCCGAAGGTTTCTTGGTTATGTGTTGAAGGATGGATATAGCTGGATGTAGGATTTGCTAGTTTTGGGTGAGATATTATGCTTCCCCTGTATCCCCAACACCTGATTGCATAACCGGAAAATTTCGGGAGTTTTTAAGTGGGAATTCAAGTAGCTCTTAGGATATCTTTCCGACAGATGTATGATATGAAATTGGGGTTCGACGTCTAGTGGTCCGCCTATTCACGGTTGGTTTTACAGTGGTCTCGTTGTGTCTTGAAGAGTCCTTGGCTATGCCGACTCGGGGACGCTTCGTATGTCATGTGCACTGCCTTGTACATGATGGTGCTGTACGATCGAGCCCGTGTAGGCCCCACCACGAAAACTTCAGACAAAATCTCTATCATATGTTTGTTCCGGCTTATTCTGCAAGCCAATCCTTTGTTTTGTTTTTAGTTGTGGTATTCGAGTTGCTTCGAAGTCGAATGTTGATTCCATCCCTTGTCTAAGTGGTGTTCTCATATTCCTATGTGAATACTAATCCTTCTTGATCATCGAGATTGTCTTTCCAATCCTTTTCAACTGGCGTGTTTTCTCTTCAAGTGGATCCGATCATTTCAACATCCGCTAGATCAAGTATCAGTTCTTCTCAACGGTGTTTGTTTCATCCGTCTCCAAGTTGCCTTTGTTTTTCCCGCCCACCCACCCTTTTTCTTCAAGGAATCCGATGTTTTAATCAAGTATCCTTTATATTCTCGTGAAGTCTCTCCATTCCTTTTCCGTCAATGTTCTTATCCGGTGATTCTCAGGAAGATTCTAATGGAGCTTCAAGTTCGTCATTCTTCATTCTTTTCATCTCCGGTGGTTTCAAGTCAAGCTTTGTTGATCATACCCTTCCTCATTTCAATACCTTCTCATGCCGGTGCACCTCTTTATCATTCACTTCTCATTATTCAATTGCTCCAGAGTGCTGAAGATATCTTAGAAGACTCACAGTTACATTCTCGATCCATTCAAGTTATTTCGAGGTTGTTATCTCATTCAAGTCATTTCATTTAACCGGTGCAAATCTCTCTTCCAAGCAATCGTTCTACGGTGTTTCTTTTGAGTGGGCCCTAACCCACAGGTCTTTTTCCAGGATCTTACCTGACTCTTCTTATTCTCTCGGAGTTATTCTCAAATTCTTTCAAAGTTTGACGTAAGAATGATTCTTCATCAGTCAAATGCCTTCTCCAAGATCTTTCACACTATTTTCATCGTTGGTTCAACTTTTCCATTCTACTTTATTCCGAAGTATCTCAACAATTTGGTGGTGTTTCTCATCGTCATTCTCAGATTTGGAAGACCAAAGAAGAGCTTTACCTCCATATCTGAACCTTTCTCTCAGAGATTCGTGGTTCTAGTTCAAGGCCATCCTCTCATAATTGTTTTGATCGTGAAAATTCTTTTCCTTCCTCCGGAGCCCATCATTTCAGAAGACTTATTCATTCTCAGCTTTCAGCTATTGTTCTCCAAATCTTACCGATGCATCAGTCAAGTATTCTCTAATCAGTTCGTGAACTATTCGTCCTCTTGTATCTAAATTCTCTCAAGTACCTTCGTTCATTTGCTAATTTTTCCCGGTGTTCCTTTATCTTTCCTTCTGTCATTTTAATTCTTACGGTGGTTCGTGCAAGATTCCTCTTCTTTCGTTATCATATCAATTCATTCGTTGTTTCGATTCCACCGGTGTTTCATTGAAGACCTTCTCAAGTTGGCGCGATATCTATCTTAATCCTTTCTTCGAGAATAAGTAGTATGCCAAATCCGTTGTTTGTCATCAATGTAAATTGGTGAAGGATACGCATAACGTAATCCTTATTCTTGTTCATCCAAGTGATTAATTCCTTATTCCGGAGGTGCATCATATCACATTCTGGGTTCGAGATGCTTTATCTTTTCTTTTCCCGGAGTCCCAAGCTCTCGCAATTATATCACCACAGAGATTCATCTAAATCATTACAAGGTTTCACCTTGTGTTTTCAACTTCTCTTTCCGTCCGTTTGATCATCCTTTTGTTACCGGAGTTCTTCATCAAGGTTCTACATGATGGTTCATAAAGGATTTAATTCCTTCTCGAAGTGTTCATCAAGATTCTTTTCAGATGAGCTCAAGCTTTCTTCATATTGTAATCCGGAGTGCAATTCTTCCTTCCGTATCAATAGAGGTGGTATTATGTCATTCTTGATAATTTGAGTTCATGTTTCATGTTCCACATGTTGTTAAGAATGAGGTATTTTAAATCCATCAATCCCTTCGTTGGAATTATCTTAGGTTATATTTCACCTTAAGCCTTCCCTAAGGATGGTTGCTATTATGGTGCTTATAAATGATCCAAGTTCTTCATCTATCCTCCCGGTGAAATAATTTTCTCGCCTCCTTGGTCATACCAATCCAATTCTTTTCCCATGAGTGGCAGGTTGTCACCTCATAATTTGAGATGTATTCCATAAGACCATATCAAGCTTATTCTTTTCGTTGTTGGTTTTCCAACAACTCCGTTCTAGCTGTCGTTGTAAGCGTGCTCCCTTGAGATCTTGTTTCACTTCGTTCATTCCATTCCACTCTTGCTTTTGTTCCGGAGGCATTGTGATGGTGCTATCTTCAACATTTCTTCTTGTTCTTGTCAGGACCTTGTTCTTTTCTTGCTTATACATTTAACCGGAGAGTGGTGCCCTCTGCTCGAGTTCTTTTCATCTTATCAAGTTCTTATTCAATTCCTGTTATTTTCAATCGGAGTGCTGTCTGAATTTGTTCTTCCTTGTTCCTTTTTCCTAACGGAGTGCTTTCAACTTTGTTCTACTCTGTTGCTTTCTTTCTTTCATTTTGCTCAACCTTTTCAAGGTTCTTTGGTTTCACTCATTTGTCAAAGGAGCAACTTAGCTTTACCTCTTCTCTTTCTCTTCCATTTTTCCCTCCGGTGCCATTCTAGATCTCGGGACGAGATCCTCTCGTAGTGGTGGAGTATTGTAACGCCCCGAGACCGATGTGCCAGGTGTCCTCCAGTTATTCGCTGTTGTTGCGTTGTCATTGCTTGTGTGTCATGCATTGCATATCATGTCATCATGTGCATTTCATTTGCATACGTGTTCGTCTCATGCATCCGAGCATTTTCCCCGTTGTCCGTTTTGCATTCCGGCGCTCCGTTCTCCTCCGGTGGTCATTTCTACCTTCTTTTCATGTGCGGGTGTTAAACATTTCCGGATTGGACCGAGACTTGTCAAGCGGCCTTGGTTTACTACCGGTAGACCGCCTGTCAAGTTTCGCACCATTTGGACTTCGTTTGATACTCCAACGGTTAATCGAGGGACCGAAAAGGCCTCGTGTGTGTTGCAGCCCAACACCCTTCCAAAGTGGCCCAAAACCCACTTAAACCTCCCCCATCATCTAGAGCGTTCGATCATGATCGCGTGGCCGAAAACCGCACCTCATTTGGACTCTTCTAGCTCCCTCTACCTATATATATGTGATCCCCTCCGAAATTTTCGCGGATGAAACCCTAGCCATCTTCCTCCTCGCGCCCGGACAAAACTCCTCCACCGCCGGACATGTCCGCGCCGCCCTCCCTGGCGAATCACAGCGCGACACCTCACCTCCGCCGCCCTCTCTCTCCTCAGCCTCGCCGCCGATCCGCGCGGCCCGAATTGGGCCCGCGGGGCCCGTCTCGCCAGCGCCGCCCGAGCCCGCGGGTCCTCCTGCCGGCCACCATCTCCGCCGCCTCCCGCCGCCCGTCTCGCCATGCGCCGCCGCCACGCGTCGCCGGCCCCGCCGCCGAGCCGCGTGCGCCGCCGCCTTCGCCCGGCCCCGCCTGGGATCTCCGTCGCCTGCGCCGCCGCGTGCTCCGCCGCCGGGCGCCGTCCCCGCCACCCAACGCCGCCCGCGCCGCGCCGCTCCGGTCGCCGGCCACCGCCGCCATCGCCGGAGTTCGATCTGGCCAGATCTGGACCGGGGTGGACCAGATCCACCAACCCCGCCATCCAAACACCTCCACGCGTCCCGGATCTCGCCATCCCGCACCACCTTGTCCGCCCGTTGACTTTTCCGGAGGTATAATTTCTCTAAGTCCCCGAAATTTCCAGATTCATATGCCCATCTTCATCGCATCGTATCTATGCATCCGTAACTCCGTTTTGCGCGTGTAACATAGAAAAATGTTTGTCTCAGAGAGTACATCATTTCATCTCATTGCATCATTTTCATTTGAGCTCATCTTGATGCCCGAAATGCTGTTGGAAGAGTGCTATTTGAGTTAGTTGTCAGATCTGCTGCACCAAATAGCTATTTGTCATTTTTGCCATGATTATTGTGTGCATGATATGCCCCTGAGCTCTACATGTGTTTTGTTATATGCTTTGCCATCTTTACAGAGGTGCCGTCCATGTATTTTTTTGATGTGTGTGGTGGCTAGCACAAGCTTGCAAAGTGGTGCATTCGTTAATGCTGATTTCAGGGACTTAGCAATTCCACTAAGTCCTTGATCTGTTTTTATCAATATGCCATATGTTCATGTTGTTTCCTAGTGATCCGTGCCTCTTTTGAGGATGATCAGTAAGGATGATTTGTTAATCTTGTAGTGCTCTATCCATCAATTTCTTTGTTTGCAATTATGGAGCACCCAAGCTTGAGTCAAGCGAGCTCTACTTTTGCTATTTCGTGAATCCTGGCAGATTGTCTACTTGTTAGCGATTTTGCCGAGGATGTTGTTGTTGATCCGTGCATGCTATGTTGTTGTTCTTGCCATGTCTAGCTTATATAACATGAGTTCTTGACGGGTGTATGATTAGATTGTCATGCCTTGCTCTGTAGTGAGTGCATCGAGCTCGTAAACATGCCTACTTGCTATCATATTTGCATGCTCCAGTTTTTCACTAAGTCTGAGATCTGATTATGTTTTTGACATGTTCACATGCTTGCAATTGTATTTTCTGATCCCTTTTGTCTCAAGGTCACTAAGGGACTTTTGTTAAGCTCTTTGAGTAGCTCCATGCCATGCCTTGCTTTGCCATGTTAAGTTCCTGCAGCATATAGTTTTCTTGCACCAAAGTGTGCTACCTGATCTGAAATTCCAGGCTTGTGTTAATTTCACCAAGTCTGAAACCTGTTTACCAATTGCACTTTTGCCATGCTTGTTTGAACCTGTTAATGGATGAATTGGCCGTAGCTCAGTGTACATCTTTTGTCAAGCATCATGAGTGGATCCCTGCCATGTATTTTGTTGCCATGTTTGGGTGTTGTAGCATGATTAATTTGTTGCATTTAGATGGCTACTTGCTGTTTATCGCAGACCGTTGCCATATTTGTTTTGCTTGCCATTTCCAAACCGTGCATCCGATTCCGGTGATCTTTATATCGATTTCAACCGAAATTATATCCCCTTTCCAGTGGCACTCTTGGATTTCCATGTTGAGGCCAGGTTCAATCATTCCTTTGCAAATCATGCATATGCATCGCATACCGCATCCCGCATATCATATCGTGTTCATGTGTTGGTTGTTTAGTATGTTGTGTGCTTCTTTCCGGTGTTTGCTTCTTCGGGTCGGTTCCGGTAACATCGCGTTTGTGAGGACCCGTTCTACTACGTTCGTTTTTCTTCTTCATGGTCTCGTTCTTCTTCCTTGCGGGATTTCAGGCAAGATGACCATAGCCTCGAAATCACTTCTATCTTTGCTTGCTAGATGCTCGCTCTTTTGCTATGCCTATGCTGCGATACCTACCACTTGCTTATCATGCCTCCCATATTGTTGAACCAAGCCTCTAACCCACCTTGTCCTAGCAAACCGTTGTTTGGCTATGTTACCGCGTTGCTCAGCCCCTCTTATAGCGTTGCTAGTTGCAGGTGAAGATTGAAGTTTGTTCCTTGTTGGAACATGGAGATGTTGTTCCTTGTTGGAACATGGAGATGTTGTTCCTTGTTGGAACATGTTTACTTGTTGGGATAACACAATATCTCTTATTTAATTAATGCATCTATATACTTGGTAAAGGGTGGAAGGCTCGGCCTTATGCCTAGTGTTTTGTTCCACTCTTGCCGCCCTAGTTTCTGTCATATCAGTGTTATGTTCCCGAATTTTGCGTTCCTTACGCAGTTGGGTTATAATGGGAACCCCTTGACAGTTCGCCTTGAATAAAACTCCTCCAGCAAGGCCCAACATTGGTTTTACCATTCGCCACCTAGCCTTTTCTTTCCCTTGGGTTCTGTAGACTCAAGGGTCATCTTTATTTTAACCCCCCCCCCGGTCCAGTGCTCCTCTGAGTGTTGGTCCAACTGAGCGATGTCTGAGGCTACCAGGGGCAACTCTGGGCTGGCTTACCCGACGTCGTGCTCATCCGGTGTGCCCTGAGAATGAGATATGTGCAGCTCCTATCGGGATTTGTCGGCACATCTGGGTGGCTTTGCTGGTCTTGTTTTACCATTGTCGAAATGTCTTGTAACCGGGATTCCGAGCCTGATCGGGTCTTCCCGCTAGAAGGAATATCCTTCGTTGGCCGTGAGAGCTTGTGATGGGCTAAGTTGGGACAACCCTGCAGGGATTTGAACTTTCGAAAGCCGTGCCCGCGGTTATGGGCAGACGGGAATTTGTTAACGTCCGGTTGTAGAAAACCTGAAGTTGACCTTAATTAAAATACATCAATCGCGTGTGTAACCGTGATGGTCTCTTTCCGGCGGAGTCCGGGAAGTGAACACGGTTTTGGAGTTATGCTTGACGTAGGTTGTTCTAGGATCACTTCTTGATCATACTTTTATCGACCGTGCTTTGCCTTCTCTTCTCGCTCTCATTTGCATATGTTAGCCCCCATATATGCTAGTCGCTTGCTGCAGCTCCACCTCATACCTTTACCTTACCCATAAGCTTAAATAGTCTTGATCGCGAGGGTGTGAGATTGCTGAGTCCCCGTGACTCACAGATACTTCCAAAACCAGTTTGCAGGTGCCGATGTTGCCGAGCAGGTGACGCAACCAAGCTCAAGGAGGAGCTCGATGAAGATCTTCTCCTTTGTGTCGTTTCGTTCTAGTTGATCAGTAGTGGAGCCCAGTTGGGGTCGATCGGGGACCTTGTCGCATTTTGGGGTTCTTCTTTTACTTTGGGTTCCGTAGTCGGACCTTGATTGTATTTGGTTGTTGTAATGCTTTATTCATGTAATTGTGTGAAGTGGTGATTATAAGCCAACTATGTGTCTCTGTCCCTTATGTATTACATGGGTTGTGTGAAGATTACCTCACTTGCGACATTGCTTTCAATGCGGTTATGCCTCTAAGTCGTGCTTCGACACGTGGGAGATATAGCCGCATCGAGGGCGTTACAGGTGGTCAATCCCCAGCGGCGGCGGCGGCGACGGGGGGCGGCTCTTCTCGCCGGATCCGGAGGGGCGGTGCAGCGGCTCGGCGCGGGAGGGTGTGGGGCGGCCCCGTGGAGCGATTCTGCCCGCAGATATGGCCGGAATCGCCGACGGCGGGCGGCGGCGGAAGGAGGGGGAAAAGAGTGCGGGGCTGAAATGTCCCTTCCGCCAACTGCTTTTTTGTGATGCAGGGCACCGCAGCCACGAGGGGGAAACCCGCGTTTTCCCGGGTTGGGGTCGGGAATTTTCCGCGCCCCCAAATTTTTTTGTGGGACGGGGCGGGATGCGGGGTCTGGTCGGGTAGGCTTTCCGGCCCGTACCCACATTTTGGCGGTTATTTTGCGGGTCGGGGTGATGAAGCTATGTACATAGGGTAGTGTCATGGATCTGTCTAACATACCCTCCCCAAGGACATCTCTACAAAGAATCAGAAGCAGTCGAAGAGAAACCATCATCCACTCAACCATGAAGACGTGCTCACTCGACCATCTTGAAGACACTCGACCACCAGAAGATGAGAAACCCTCCACTCTGCAACGGTCAAGACTTAAACCATAGCTTTATGGGCATTTACAGAACTTTACTACAGACGTTACCAGTAACGCCCCTCCTTTATGAGCATTGAACCTTGTGTAACAGAGGGGAGCTGGGGTCCTGGCGTACTATATATAAACCACCCCCTCCTCTGGGACAAGGGTTCACACTTTCTGTAATTCACACGCATATATTCAGTCGACCGCCTCCGGGCTCCGAGACATAGGGCTGTTACTTCCTTTGAGAAGGGCCTGAACTCATAAAACTTGTGTGCACAACTCCTCCATAGCTAGGATCTTGCCTCTACATTCCTACCCCCTTATTCTACTGTCAGCCTTAGAACCACGATAGTTGGCGCCCACCGTGGGGCCGGTGTCTTAGCGACTTGTTGGAGAAGTTGCACTTTTTCCGATCCCCTTCATCATGGTTCCAGGCGGAGGTTTGGCTGAGGGCCGCGAGATCCGTCTCAGCGCGCTCGTGTTTGTCGTCGACAACTCCACTTGGCTTCAGGAGGCACCACTCGACGCCGACGCGCTCCCCGCCCGCGGGGCGACGCACTTACGCGCGTGCGTCCGTGGCGTCCTCCTGCGGCAACCGTCGACCCAGTACCAGTCGACTCCAGCAGCTTTCCCCCTCCCTGCAACCCGCCAGAGCAAACGCTCCGGTCGGTCGAGGCTTCAGCGGTGGGTGAAGCATGCGGTGGCTCACCACTCGGCCACCCCTCAAGTCGCGGTGATCGAGCTCGACGAAACTCTCTACGGCCTGTTCGATCTGTCAACTGGCTCCGAAGAGATCGCATCCGAGTGCGACAGCAGCGACCCGGCGGCGGAAGTTTTGATGGTCAACGGACCATGCAGCCCTCCTGGCTTCAACCGTGAAGACGGAGGCGACGGGAACGGAGATCCGTCGCGCGTTCACGAGGAATACCGCCCCGAACCCCTCTCTTCGCAGCAGAGGGAGGAACTTCGCCGCCGGAACATGGATGCACTGCATACTCCTATAGTTGGAGAAACCCCTGAGGCCCAGGCCTTGGAGCAGGCGTGCTTGGCCAACTTGGCTGAGCGCACTCGACTGGAGAACCTCCAGCACGCACTCGACGATCGCGCTCAGCAGCGCGCTCCCGAATCCAGTCGACGCCAACTTTTTCCTCCTCCGACTCAGGTATACCGAACCCCGATCCAGAATCTGGCAGCTGCTGCCCGGATAGCGGAGTCGATCCAACCCTCCCAGTCAGAAGCTGGTCGAGGTCTGGTGCCGATCCGAGCCTTGCTCCGAGCAGCGGGAGAGCAGAATACGGTCGTGTCTCATTCGCGGAATGGGATCCATAGTAGACCCATGGTCGCAGACACAGTTCAGTCGGCCCATAGCCCAAGATCGCCTCTGAGGCGTGAGGGACGTGGATATTGGCGTGATCAGTACAGAAACCGAGAGCAGTATGATCGCCGTGCCGATCGCGATGATCGCCGTCGAGTGCCCACGCCTCCTCCAAGGAGTGGGTCATACGTGCCTCGGCCACATGAAGACAGACGCCCTCACAGTGTCGGACGAGGTATTCCAGTTGACCCCATGGAGCCAGGCTTTGATGCGAGATCTATTCTCGTGCAGGGCTTGGTCAACAAAAATAGAGCTCAATGAGAGGGCCATGACAGAGATCCGCAAACCAGCAACAGGGTGCATGTCTCTGGTCCAGAGTGCTTCAGCAGAGCTATCAGGGCTGCGGTGATTCCCCCCAACTTCAGGTTGGCGTCTGGAGTCAGTAAGTTCACCGGAGAGTCCAAGCCTGACACTTGGCTTGAAGACTACTGAGTGGTTGTCCATATTGGTGGCGGCAATGATGAAGTGGCCATGAAACACCTTCCTTTGATGTTGGAGGGTTCGGCTAGAGCATGGCTGAATCAGTTAGCGCCTGACAGCATCTATACTTGGGAAGATCTCGCCCGAGAGTTTGTCAGAACATTCGATGGTACTTGCAAACGGCCGGTAGGTTTGACAGAATTACAATGTTGTGTTCAGAAGCCGAATGAAACTTTGAGGGATTATATCCAGAGCTGGATCACCCTACACCACACGGTAGAGGATGTGCCGGATCATCAGGCAATTTGTGCCTTTAAGGAAGGCGTCAGGTATCGGGAGTTGAATATGAAGTTCGGCCGGACAGGAAATATGACTCTGGCTCGGATGATGGAAATTGCCACCAAGTATGCCAATGGTGAAGAAGAAGAGCGACTCCAGAGTGGCAAGCACAAAGCAGTCACCCACGAAGCCGAAGGAGGAAACCCCGGCCGGAAACAGAAGCGCAAGGCCGAGCCAGCTGCTCCGGGTGAAGCCTTGGCTATGGTTCAAGGAAAGTTCAAGGGGAAGCCCAAAGGGCCATGGAACCCCAAGAAAGTAAAAGATCAAGATGGAAATGACGTGTTGGATCTGCCGTGCCATATCCACACCAAAAAAGATGAAGAAGGTAATTTCATTTACCCGAAGCACACCACTCGGCAGTGTCGGCTCCTAATCCAGCAGTTCCGAGAGAAACAACCCAAAGAAAAGGAGAAGGAGGCAGACAAGGCTGAGGATGAGGGAGAGGATGATGATGGTTATCCCCACGTGAATTCCACTCTGATGATTTTCGCTGACGTTGAGAGCAAAAGTCGATTGAAAGTCATCAACAGGGAAGTGAACATGGTTGCTCCAGTGACACCCAGTTACTTGAAGTGGTCGCAGACTGCCATTACATTCGACCAGTCTAATCATCCAGCGCACATCGCCACCCTTGGGAGGCAAGCACTGGTGGTCGACCCGGTGGTCGAAGGCACTCGACTGACAAAGGTCATGATGGACGGTGGCAGTGGCCTGAACATACTGTATGTAGAAATGTTGAAGGGAATGGGCATTCCGATGTCCAGACTCAATGAAAGCCATATGAGTTTCCATGGGGTCATTCTAGGCAAGAAGGCTGCATCCCTCGGTCAGATTGCGCTCGACGTGGTTTTCGGTGATTCCAAAAATTACCGCAAAGAAAAGTTGACGTTTGAAGTTGTGGATTTCCAGAGTGCTTATCATGCAATTCTGGGCAGTCCAGCTTATGCATGATTTATGGCTCGACCATGTTACATGTACCTCAAACTGAAGATGCCTGGTCCCAGAGGAGTGATCACTATCTCAGGTAATCGGAAGAAGGCAGAAGAGTGCTTCCAGAAGGGCTCAAAGATCGCCGATGCCCAGATGGTCGTGGTAGAATTGCAAGAATACCAGAAAAATGCAGATCCGAGTGACTTTCTGCGAGCTAAGAAGCCAGCCACAGATTCAGCATTCCAGTCGTCTGGTGAAACGAAGTCGATTCACATTCACCCGACAGATCCCAATGCAGCTCCGACTCACATTTCAACTACACTCGACTCCAAATAGGAAGAAGCGCTCACCCAGTTCCTCCGTGAGAACTAGGACATCTTTGCATGGAAGCCTTCTGACATGCCGGGTGTTCCCAGGGGACTGGCTGGGCATCGTTTGCGAGTCGACCCGAAGGTGAAACCAGCCAAAGAACATCTTCGACGGTCCGCCATCCAAAAAAGAAAGGCAATCGGTGAAGAGGTGGCTCGGCTTTTGGCAGCTGAGTTTATCCGAGAGATTTATCACTCCGAGTGGTTAGCCAATGTTGTCATGGTCCCAAAGAAAGACGACTCACTTCGCAAGTGCATTGATTTCAAGCATATCAATCGGGCCTGCTCGAAAGATCATTTCCCTCTCCCTCGCATCGATCGGATAGTCAACTCGACTGCAGGGTGCGAGCGTTTGTCCTTTTTGGATGCCTACTCTGGGTACCACCAGATCCGTCTGTACAGACCCAACGAAATAAAGACAGCTTTTATCACCCCGTTTGGGTGCTTCTGTTATGTCACAATGCCATTCGGTTTGAAGAATGCCGGAGCCACATTCATGAAGATGATTTAGAAGTGCCTGCTCACTCAGATCAGTCGGAATGTGGAAGCATACATGGATGACATTGTGGTCAAGTCACATAAAGGTTCCGACCTATTGACTGACCTTGCTGAAACCTTTGCCAACCTCAGAAGGTATGATATCAAGCTCAATCCATCAAAGTGCACGTTTGGAGTTACAGGCAGAAAGTTACTCGGTTTCCTTGTTTCCGAACGAGGAATCGATGGTAACCCAGAGAAAGTAGGTGCTATACTCCGAATGAAACGCCCTGTGCGTGTGCATGATGTCCAGAAGCTTACTGGTTGCTTGGCCGCCCTAAGTCGATTCATTTCTCGCCTCGGTGAAAAGGCGCTGCCTTTTTACCGACTGATGAAGAAATCAGACAAGTTCGAGTGGACCCCAGAAGCTGATGCAGCGTTTGCAGAGCTAAAAGCCCTGCTTTCCACCTAGCCGGTGCTTGCGACTCCAATCAGCAAAGAGCCTCTACTGCTTTATATAGTAGCCACCGGACAAGTCGTCAGTACAGTACTTACGGTCGAGCGGGAAGAAGAAGGAAAAGTTTATAAGGTTCAACGCCCAGTTTATTATATTTCTGAAGTCCTGACCCTGTGAAAGCAGAGATATCCTCATTACCAGAAGCTTGTCTATGGGATTTACATGACCACGAAGAAGGTTGCACACTATTTCTCAGATCACTCTGTTACAGTCGTCAGCGACGCTCCATTGTCAGGAATTCTGCACAACAGAGATGCAACTGGTCGAGTGGCCAAATGGGCGATTGAACTCCTTCCCTTGGATATCAAGTTTGAGGCAAAGAAAGCTATCAAGTCCCAAGCAATAGCAGATTTCCTCGCTAAGTGGATCGAACAGCAACTGCCGACTCAAGTTCACTCTGAGCACTGGACTATGTTCTTTGACGGGTCCAAAATGCTAAACGGTTCTGGTGCTGGAGTAGTTCTGGTATCCCCCCGAGGAGACAAGCTCAGATATGTCCTCCAGATTCACTTTGATTCCTCCAACAATGAAGCAGAATATGAAGCACTCCTGTATGGGTTGCGCATGGCCATCTCACTCGGCGTCCGTCGCCTCATGGTCTATGGCGACTCAGATTTGGTAGTTAATCAAGTGATGAAGGAGCGGGATGTCAGAAGCCCAGCCATGACTGGTTACTGCAACGCGGTGAGAAATCTTGAGATGAAGTTTGAGGGGTTAGAACTCCACCACATACCCCGATTGAAAAATCAAGCAGCCGATGACTTGGCAAAGATAGGTTCCAAGAGAGAAGCCACTCCCAGCAATGTGTTTTTGGAGCATATTCACTCGCCGACAATTCAGGAAGATCCTTTTACTGAGGAGCCCCCGCAACCTAAGAGCGCCACAGATCCGACTGAAGTCGAGATCCCAGCCGTGGTCGACCTGATCATGGAGGTTCTGGCCATTACTCCCGACTGGACAGTGCCCTACATTGCGTACATCCTCAGGAAAGAACTCCCAGAGGATGAAGAAGAGGCTCGACAGATCGTCCGCCGATCCAAGGCCTTTACTGTGATAAGAGGACAACTGTTCAGAGAAAGCGTGACTGGAGTCGGTCAGAAATGCATAACACCAGAGGAAGGTCGAATGATCCTCAATGACATCCACTCAGGGACCTGTGGTCATCATGCGTCCTCTCGGGCCATCGTGGCTAAAGCATACCGAGATGGATTCTATTGGCCACGAGCAAATGAAATGGCGAAAGATATAGTCGACAGATGTGAAGGCTGCCATTTTTACTCAGACACGTCTCACAAGCCAGCGTCAGCCCTGAAGACCATCCCCCTCATCTGGCCCTTTGCTGTTTGGGGACTGGATATGGTTGGACCGCTGAGAACCGGCAGGAGCGGGTTCACTCATGTGCTCGTTGCAGTCGACAAGTTTACCAAATGGATCGAAGCTAAACCTATCAAGAACCTTGATGCTAGCACCGCCGTCAGTTTTATCAGAGAATTGACATTCAGATATGGAGTCCCACACAGCATCATCACAGACAATGGGTTGAACTTTGATTCCGATGAGTTCAGAGCTTTCTGCGCCTCTCAGGGCACTCGAGTCGACTATGCTTCAGTCGCTCACCTGCAGTCGAACGGACAAGCAGAAAGAGCCAATGGCCTAATTCTCAAAGGGCTGAAACCCCGACTAATGCGTGATCTCAAACACACAGCAGGCGCTTGGGTTGATGAACTTCTGTCAGTTCTGTGGGGTTTAAGGACAACTCCTAATCGGTCGACTGGACGAACTCCTTTCTTCTTAGTCTATGGGGCCAAAGCTGTTCTGCCAAGTGACCTGCTCCACAACGCACCCCGAGTCAAGCTCTTCTCCAAAGAGGAAGCAGAACAGGCCTGGCAAGATTCAGTCGATCTCTTAGAGGAGGAAAGAGAGATGGCCTTGATCCGGTCGACTATTTATCAGCAAGACTTATGTTGATTCCACGCCAGAAATGTGAGGGTCGAGCCTTTCAAGAAGGAGACCTGGTTCTCCGAGTGGATCAACAGAAACCGCACAAGCTTGCCCCGACTTGGGAGGGCCCCTTCATCATCACCAAAGTTCTCCACAACAGAGCATACCATCTTTACAGTATTGAGCATCAGAAAGACGAGCCACGGGCTTGGAACGCAGAGCTGCTCCGCCCCTTTTATACTTAAGCACTCGTTCGAATAAAATGTAATAAGAAACACCTCTGTAATTTGTTTATCAAAGACAAGAGCTTATGGTTTTATCATTCAATTGTTGTGTTCTTACTTACTTCTTAAATCCCCCAGTGGGTGGGCTTAGTCGCGAATCCGTTTCACCTAAGTTCGAAAGAAAATCCTACCGAGCGGAGAGCAATCCTCCCACTCGGGGGCTTAGCTGCAGTCCAGTACTCGCCTAAGTTCTCCCACTAGGAGGCTTAGCTGTAGTCCAGTACTCGCCTAAGTTTGAAAAAATCCTACCGAGTGAGGAGTAATCCTCCCACTCGGGGGCTTAGCTGCAGTACAGTACTCGCCTAAGTTCTCTCACTAGGAGACTTAGCTACAGTCCAGTACTCGCCTAAGTCTGAAAAAATCCTACCGAGTGGAGAGCAATCCTCCCACTCAGGGGCTTAGCTGCAGTCCAGTACTCGCCTAAGTTCTCTCACTAGGAGACTTAGCTGCAGTCCAGTACTCGCCTAAGTTGGAAAAAATCCTACCGAGTGGAGAGCAATCCTCCCACTCGGGGGCTTAGCTACAGTTCAGTACTCGCCTAAGTTCTCTCACTAGGAGACTTATCTGCAGTCCAGTACTCGCCTAAGTTTGAAAAAATCCTACCGAGTGGAGAGCAATCCTCCCACTCGGGGGGCTTAGCTGCAGTCCAGTACTCGCCTAAGTTCTCTCACTAGGAGACTTAGGTGCAGTCTAGTACTCGCCTAAGTTTGAAAAAATCCTACCGAGTGGAGAGCAATCCTCCCACTCGGGGGCTTAGCTGCAGTTTAGTACTCGCCTAAGTTCTCTCACTAGGAGACTTAGCTGCAGTCCAGTACTCGCCTCAGTTTGAAAAAATCCTACCGAGTGGAGAGCAATCCTCCCACTCGGGGGCTTAGCTGCAGTTCAGTACTCGCCTAAGTTCTCTCACTAGGAGACTTAGCTGCAGTCCAGTACTCGCCTAAGTTTGAAAAATCCTACCGAGTGGAGAGCAATCCTCCCACTCGGGGGCTTAGCTGCAGTCCAGTACTCGCCTAAGTTCTCTCACTAAGAGACTTAGCTGCAGTCCAGTACTCGCCTAAGTTTGAAAAAATCCTACCGAGTGGAGAGCAATCCTCCCACTCGGGGGCTTAGCTGCAGTCCAGTACTCGCCTAAGTTCTCTCACTAGGAGACTTAGCTGCAGTCCAGTACTCCCCTAAGTTTGAAAAAATCCTACCGAGTGGAGAGCAATTGAGGGAGTCCTGGATTAGGGGGTGTTCGGGTAGCCGGACTATACCTTCAGCCGGACTCCAGGACTATGAAGATACAAGATTGAAGACTTCGTCCCGTGTCCGGAAGGGACTTTCCTTGGCGTGGAAGGCAAGCTTGGCGATGCGGATATTCAAGATCTCCTACCATTGTAACCGACTCTGTGTAACCCTAACCCTATCCAGTGTCTATATAAACCGGAGGGTTGTAGTCCGTAGGACATCAACTCCATATACAACAATCATACCATAGGCTAGATTCTAGGGTTTAGCCTCCTTGATCTCGAGGTAGATCTACTCTTGTACTACCCATATCATCAATATTAATCAAGCAGGAGTAGGGTATTACCTCCATCGAGAGGGCCCGAACCTGGGTAAAAACACTGTGTCCCTTGTCTCCTGTTACCATCCGGCCTTGACGCATAGTTCGGGACCCCCTACCCGAGATCCGCGGGTTTTGACACCGACATTGGTGCTTTCATTGAGAGTTCCTCTGTGTCGTCGCCTTTAGGCCCAATGGCTCCTTCGATCATCAACAACGATGCGGTCTAGGGTGAGACTTTTCTCCCCGGACAGATCTTCGTCTTCGGCGGCTTCGCACTGCGGGCCAATTCACTTGGCCACCTGGAGCAGATCGAAAGCTACGCCCCTGGCCATCAAGTCAGGTTTGGAAGCTTAAACTACACGGTTGACATCCGCGGAGACTTGATCTTCGACGGGTTCGAGCCACGGCCAAGCGCGCCGCACTATCTCGAGGGGCATGATCTAGCTCTGCCTCCGGACAGTGTCCTGGAGGCCGCACACGCACCGGTTCCGACCCCTAACTCGGAGCCTATTGCGCCAATCGAGGATGAGCGGTTGGACGTCACCTCGGGGGCTGCGATCTCAAAGGCGATCGAGCCGAGTGCTATCCCCGCACTCTGCATAACCCGTGACTCCGAGGATCCAGACTCCTCCCCGGACTCTGAACCCCCCGCGCCCCTGCCAATCGAATCCGATTGGGCACCGATAATGGAGTTCACCGCCGCGGACATCTTTCAGCACTCGCCTTTTGGCGACATCCTGAATTCTCTCAAGTCTCTCTCTTTATCAGGAGAGCCCTGGCCGGATTACGGTCAGCGAGGATGGGATACGGACGATGAAGAAGTTCAAAGCCCACCCACCACCCACTTTGTAGCCACTGTTGACGATTTAACCGACATGCTTGACTTCGGCTCTGAAGACATCGACGGTATGGACGACGATGTAGGAGACGAACAGAAACCAGCACCTGTAGGGCGCTAGAAGGCCACCTCGTCATATGACATATATATGGTGGATACTCCAAAAGATGGAGATGGCGATGGAACAGCGGGGGATGACACCTCCAAGAAACAGCCAAAGTGCCGGCGTCAGCGGCGCCGCTCTAAATCCCGCCAAAACAAAAACGGTGATTCCGGCACGGGAGATAATACTACCCCGGATAGCGCCGAAGAACACTCACCCCAGCAAGATTCGGCACAAGAAGATGGAGAAGCCAGCCCTCATGAGAGAGCGGCAGACCGAGAGGTCGAGGATGATAACGATATGCCTCCCTCCGAAGACGAGGCAAGCCTCGATGACGATGAATTCGTCATACCATCAGACCCCGCCGAACAAGAGCGTTTCGAATGCAGGCTTTTAGCCACGGCAAGCAGCCTCAAGAAAAAGCAGCAACAGCTCAGAGCTGACCAAGACTTGCTAGCTGACAGATGGACTGAAGTCCTTGCGGCCGAAGAGTATGAACTCGAACGCCCCTCCAAGAGTTACCCAAAGTGCAGGCCGCTACCCCGATCAGAGGAGGAAGCACCTACATCACTAGCGCACGACATGGCAGACCGGCCACCTCGCGGCCGCGACAGAGAGGCCTCTTGGCCCTCCACCCAAGCCATGCCCCGACGCCGCTCAACTAAGGCACGGGAAAATGCGCCAGACCTGCGAGACATACTGGAGGATAAGGCAAGACAAACAAGATCGATCTACGGATCGCGCAGGCGCCCTACGGCACGTGACGATGATCTTCACTCCGGATACAACAAATCCGGCCGGGCCGAACACAACAGACATAGCTCTTCCGAGCTGCGTCGTGATATAGCCCAGTACAGAGGCGCCGTACACCCGCTATGCTTCACGGATGAAGTAATGGATCATAAAATCCCAGAGGGTTTCAAACCCGTAAACATCGAATCATACGATGGCACAACAGATCCGGCGGTATGGATCGAGGATTATCTCCTTCACATCCACATGGCACGCGACGATGATCTACACGCCATCAAATACCTCCCGCTCAAACTTAAAGGACCGGCCCGGCATTGGCTTAACAGCTTGCCAGTAGACTCAATCGGTTCTTGGGAGGACCTGGAAACCGCATTCCTCGACAACTTCCAGGGCACTTACGTGCGACCACCGGATGCCGACGACTTAAGCCACATAATTCAGCAGCCAGAGGAATCGGCCAGGCAATTCTGGACACGGTTCCTAACAAAGAAAAACCAGATAGTCGACTGTCCGGACACAGAAGCCCTAGCAGCCTTCAAGCATAACATCCGTGACGAGTGGCTTGCCCGGCACCTGGGACAGGAAAAGCCGAAATCTATGGCAGTCCTCACGACACTCATAACCCGCTTTTGCGCGGGAGAAGACAGCTGGCTAGCTCGCAGTAACAACTTATCAAAGAACCCTGGTAATTCGGATACCAAGGACAAAAGTGGCAGGACACGTCGGAATAAGCAAAAACGCCGCGTTAGCAGCGACAGCAATGAAGACACGACAGTCAATGCCGGATTCAGAGGCTATAAATCCGGTCAGCGGAAAAAGCCATTCAAAAAGAATACTTAGGGCCCGTCCAGTTTGGACCGAATACTCGACCGCTTGTGCCAGATACATGGCACCCCCGAAAGGCCAGCCAATCACACTAACATGGATTGTTGGGTGTTCAAGTAGGTAGGCAAGTTAAGAGCCGAAAACAAAGACAAGGGGCTGCACAGCGACGACGAGGAGGAGCCCAGGCCGCCAAACAACAATGGACAGAAGGGCTTTCCCCCACAAGTGCGGACGGTGAACATGATATACGCAACCCACATTCCCAAGAGGGAGCGGAAGCGTGCGCTACGGGACGTATACGCGATGGAGCCAGTCGCCCCAAAGTTCAACCCATGGTCCTCCTGCCCGATCACTTTTGATCGAAGGGACCATCCCACTAGCATCCGTCATGGCGGCTTCTCCGCATTGGTTCTCGACCCAATCATCGACGGATTTCATCTCACAAGAGTCCTCATGGATGGCGGCAGTAGCCTGAACCTGCTTTACCAGGATACAGTGCGGAAAATGGGCATAGATCCCTCAAGGATTAAGCCCACAAAAACGACCTTTAAAGGCGTTATACCAGGTGTAGAAGCCAACTATACAGGCTCAGTAACACTTGACATGGTCTTCGGATCCCCGGACAATTTCCGAAGCGAAGAGTTAATCTTCGATATAGTCCCGTTTCGCAGTGGCTATCACGCCCTTCTTGGACGAACCGCATTCGCAAAGTTCAATGCGGTGCCGCACTACGCATATCTCAAGCTCAAGATGCCAGGCCCTCGAGGAGTAATCACGGTCAACGGAAACACCGAACGCTCCCTCCGTACGGAGGAACACATGGCGGCTCTCGCAGCGGAAGTACAAAGTAGCCTTCTTAGGCAATTCTCCAGCCCGGCCGTTAAAAAGCCAGACACTACCAAGCACGCCCGGAGTAACCCACAGCAGGACTGCCTGGCATGCTCTGAGCAAGCGTAGCAATGCGGCCCCAACCCCAGCTCTCGCGACATAGCGAAACCAGTGCCTCGCGTACATAACTACGCCCTTGAAATACCATGGGCACAGGGGAAGGGGCACAATAACAGACGCCCAAAATACGGCTTAAAACGTACTAGGGGTTGCCGAATTCTTTTTTTTAATTTTTCCTTACTTTCAGGACTCCATACTTCGGACGACCTGTTCGGCAATTCGACTGCAGCACAAACGATGCAAGATCCAGGGAGGCAGACAAGCCATGCCGCATTATGGAACTCCCAGGTGGTCTCTATTACGAGCAGTATACCTGTTTTGAATACAATTCCGCGGCCTGGCCCTGGTCAGGACATGTTAAATAGTCCAATATCTTTTTGCTTATCGCACTATTTATATCGTTCGGCTTTGATAAATAGCCTCTCTATAAACAATGCATAGCTTTTTGTCTATTTTTTGCATTATACTCTTTTCACATATATTTTTATTAAATGACATGATTGCACCCGTACACCATGGTACGGCAAACACGCCAGGGGCTTCAGTACCCCTCATTATGGTGTGAGAAGTCCGTACACTTTCACAAGTGCGACACCCCGAACTTATAGCACTATATGCATCGGCTCCGAATCATGATTTGGGTCAATAGTTGGGTTTGCCCGGCTCCTATGTTTTGGTGCCTTACGTTCCGCTATATCGGCTAAGGTAGCACTAGGAGAACCACTGCGATTGTGCCCCGGTTCAGCTGGGTTAAGCACCTCAG